>NW_025110530.1:0-73722 GCF_011392965.1 Frieseomelitta varia | reverse complement strand
AAAAAAAAAAAAAAAAAAAGAAAAAGAGAAAAAGTTCCTTGGAGAAAAAAATAGAGAATAAACGCGAGGTAAGTCATTTATATATTTGCAAAAATCTGCGGAAACTTGCATCGAGGCGAAAGAGAAGCCGAAACCTGGAGGAAACGCGATGAGAAATTCACTGAAAAGGCCGACGTTGGAGAGGACAGAGAGGGCGAGAGTTTACGATGTAACGGAGAGGATGAAAAGCGTACGGAAATCCCATGATGCAAGATATAACGCCGAGGTAAACTTGCGGACGTGTCAGCGTCGCGGCGTTAAAGCACGTTCGCCATGAAACGATTCTCGGTGCGTACATATAACATCTAGCCTCATTTATGCAGCTGCATTTCTCTCATACGCACGCCATCCGATAAAAACCTGCACTTCAGCATTTCCGTGCAAGGAACGTACGAAAGCCATGAAAGCTCGATAAAGAGACGTAGCCGGTACAAGGAGTATAGTGTTCAACTGCCAAATATTAATACAGGATTAAAAAAGAACGAAAAAGATTTGATGCTCGAAGAGCGTATAGCACTCGCCGAGAAGTGTAAAAAAAAAAAAAAAAAAAAAGACTGATCAACACGAGTCTCAAGAGCAATGAAAAATTTCAATGAAAAATCAACTTTTACTATTTATTTAATGTCAATACTTTGCAATAGATTAATTATATATATTTCATAGACGCAAGCACAAACCTTTTGAATAAATGCTTTATGTCTTTCTTTCATTTTTATACAATACAGTGACGAGGAAAAATGAACTGAATTTTTAATATTAATAATAATTCGTAGAGTGTTGGCATGTATGTGTTGTTTTGTAGGATGTTTTGGCTTTTCAATAAAAATTGTTACTGTCACTATTTTGGGCAAATATAAATTGTTTTTGTGGAGTCACTTTTGTACCACAGTTAATTTTCAATTGTCAATTGTTACAACTTCGTTAAAAATGATCATATAATAATCATATAATTGTATAATCTATTTAGACTCATTTTAAAATCTAAAGCTTTTTTTTTCACTATTACTGAATTTTAACACCAAGAAACAAATAGAACTGCATTTTTTTTTAATAAAACATTGAAAAATTTTATTTATGACTAAATGCATCATGGTCTTGAAGATTAAAATTTCCCATTTACAATAACTTCTTCAAACTTGCTGTATGATCTTTTTTTCAGCATTTTATTGAACTTTGAATATTAGAGTTAAAAAATTCAAAAAATTTCAATATTTCATCATCCAACCTTAATGTTTAAAGTTTAACAAAATTGCAAAAAGAAAAAAAAAAAGAAATCATATCATTTCTGTTGATACTGTTAATCTTACGTTTAAAATCTCGAATTATTACTTTGAATTTGAATTCCTCTGTGTCCTTCTTTCGATTAAACATTTAGTATGTGTTGCAAAGACATTTACTTTATTACGAGAATAATAAAAATTGATGAACAGTAAAATTGTTAATGAACAATAAAAGTTAATGAATTATATAATTCATTTTAAAATAATAATACGACGAGTTTGAATCAAAATATAAAATATATAAAATAATGAATAATAAAAATTGATTTTTTTATCGAAACAATTGCCTATGTTGATCAAACATATTTCGACGAGTATTAAACCTCCTTCAATTCTTGTAGAATTCTCCTTTTTCCCTGTATATTTACTGAATAATCTAAATATTTTCGAAATTCGAGCCACTCGTAAACACTCTCGGAAATAAATTAAATTTCTTTGACAATCGGAAAATTGTTTTTCTCTTCTTGTAATTCCACATGTTCACCTGATACACTGATTCATTGCGAAGAGGTTTTCTCCTCCTGTGAACATACGCATACATACATACACACAAACACGCAAAATCATCGTGCAGATTGCTCTGTTTGAAGAAAACTTTGGAAACAAAATAGTCGATGGAAACAGAAACTTTGCCAACAGAGACACGGTACAGAACAAACGACACGATTAAAAGTGTCCTGGCCGATCATGTAGAGCGTAAACGTTTGAAATAGTAGGCGTTGCGAGTCGTGACGCCGTCGTATACCAGGGGAATAACCGGGTAAAGTTTAACAGACAAAATGGCTTAACGCTGCACGCTAGTTCCTCTAGTTTGCTCGTTAAATGGATATATCGGGCAACATTCGATTTAAATTTTCACTAAGTTCTGTGCAATTTTCGCTGGTTCCCAAAGTTTCTGGACAAATTATCCGCGCTAACAAACATTAAACTTAATGTTGTATGACGAGCAATAAAAATTAATAGCAAACGATTAATATGCTAAACATCTCAACTTCGTTTAGATTGATTTGATCTAGAGAATATAGACAACAAATACATAACAAAGAATTGATATTTAAATCGATATATTTGTCAATTGTATATTATGTTGCATATTAAAATATCAAGGATGTAAACTGAATTGATTTATAAAAATAAACGTCGTGACATTAAATTACAATGGAAGATACGTATATATTTATATATCACCGTTTTCATTATTGCACATAAAAACACAAACTCTTAAAGACACAAGAAAGTTAAACAATAGAGTTTTTCTATTTAAAGATTCTTTGGATTCCATTGGAAATGTCATAGAAATTTAATTGTCTGTGACACTTCCGTTGCTAGCATATGTTCAAGCATGCACATTTTACAAGCGTTCGTGTCAACTTCAAAAAGTTTCCGTAGACAAGATGATGGATATTTGAAACTCTTATCAACTTCGTGAAAAAGAAATCGTACAACAAATTTTGAAAGATTGTTGACTTGAATCTTGAAAACTATGGTGAATTTAGTTATGAAAAGAATGTTTAAGCATCTACAAAGACATTTAAACATTTTCGAAGACATTCAAAATTTTGCGAAAAGTATCTTTACTTTAAGTCTCTTAAAATAACAGGTAAAAGCTTTTTGAAGAAAAAAGGATCAACGCAGTGAAACCTTCACGTTTTAAAAATCGATTTACGATTTTTTTTTTTTAAAGAAGTTATAGCAGTATAAATTGGCGCAACATAGCACGAATTATTTCATTTAATTCTAACAATAAGTCTATTGTAGATAACAGTCGTTTGATTCTTTAATTTTTTGCGCTGGAATGACGTGCCACGCCGAGAATTTTTTGTTGCAAAATTGCAATATTTTGTCAATTTTAAACATATTTTAAGTATATGCTTAGGTAAAATAAATAATAAATTTATTACTTCTCAATAATTTCTATCCAGTGATATCATACCGACGAGTTCGAAAAGAGAGCGACGAATTATTGTACACGGTTTGGTCACTCGTTATGGTCCGCAATCAGTTGCCAGCGCAAGTGATTAAAATAAGACTTTCTGACTTCTTTTTTAACTGCTAAACTGCATTTTAAAATACTATGCATTTTATGTTATAATTATATGTTATGTATTAAAATGCATTTCATATTATAATATGTCATGTATTAAAATGCAGTTTATGTTATAATTATATGTTATGTATTAAAATGCATTTGATGTTATGTGTTAAAATGCATATTATGTTATAATATGTTATGTATTAAAATGCATTTTATGTTATAATATGTTATGTATTGAAATGCATTTTATGTTATAATAATATGTTATGTATTAAAATGCATTTGATGTTATGTGTTAAAATGCATTTTATGTTATAATATGTTATGTATTAAAATGCATTTTATGTTATAATATGTTATATATTAAAATGCATTTTATGTTATAATAAATACATATTCATATTCTTTTGTAAGCAATCTGCCAAATCAATATATATCAATCCACGACTAGCAACGACTTGCAATAAGTTCAAAGTGTCGACAGTTTTTTACGAAATGCGAAAGTACTCGGCCGAACAAGAAAATAATAGACAATTTTTCATCGCGTGTAAGTGCCTTTTGAGCACTATATGTATATACGTTAACACTGAGTGCATGTATAACTAAACCTATAGCTCTATGTCCATGCACAATTTGCGCAATAACCTCTGTTTAGGCAATCGGTAACTCGAAGGAGCCAATCGCATGCCTCGCGAATTAAAGGATTCTCGATGCATTGATCGATAGTCAGCTAGACAGGGATGCAATCACGTCTCAGAAAGGGAGTTGCTTCGAATTTCAACTGACCGGGGAAATCAATAGCTGATCCCACGGCAGCTATCTCGTTTTGATTAGGGATTAATCTGTGCCAATCGATATTATCGTTCGACCACTGAGAACGTTCCTGGAACGTTGGGATGCAACGTCCACCGGATGACGCACATCCTTCGAGGCGCGTATTGGAATCACTCTGGTGCCAGAAGAACGTACGTCATTTGCTTTTGGCACAGTGTACGTGCCGATTAAATTACTTTCGCTAATTAAAGACACGTTACTGCCTCACAACTCGCAAATCTCACTTAGTATCAGATCGTTCCGAAAGTTTATAAAAGATCTTCTTTGGAAGATATTCGATTGCTATTTCGTAATGAATTTCTTTAGGCAACTCTCCGAATTTGAAATCACAAAGTTGAATACTTTAGCGAAAATTCTGTGTACACGAGAAATGTTCCAGGTGAAACTAAATTTACCAATGTATTTGCTAGTTTTATTCTAGATAAAAAGGTTCACATGCACTATGGATTTTGATTCACTTATAAAAAATATACTTTATAGTTTTGTAATTGGAATTTTTTGTTTTTCCGCATGTTTTATATCTTTTTTTCTTTTTTTTACTCGTGTAGCAACAGTATAATTCAGAAACACGCGAGAAGTTAATATAAACAGTGTGCAATGCCACTGACGAAACGAAATTAATAGAATGGAATTGCGATAATTATCAAATCTTCTCGAATAGATTTATGTTTGCAGGCGGAATCCTTGTCCTTTTCAATATTTCTTTTAATCTGTACGAATAAAAAAGGATGTAAAATATACAAAAAAATAAAACTACTTCTCTACTCCAATTACATAAGTCAATTTTTTGAAATAAATACAAAACGAGTGAATTTTTTATTCAAAATGACCTATCAAATACGTTGATAAAATTATTCGATTTCTTCCTGAGACACTCTGTATATACTACGGATGTTTCTGAAATCATCGTACGATATTCTACGCGTAAAAATAAGTTGAACAAAAAGAATAATAAAAGAAGAATCGAGTTTGAAAATTTATTAATTGTACTTGAGTTTGGCTAATTCTACTTGAAAAAAATAAGTAAAAAAAAATTTTTTTCATTCAAAACTTTATTTTTAAGAACTTTACTGTTGCATTTCATTAAAAATTGCCCTGATAAATAAATTTTCAAACTCGATATTCTCGAAAACAAAACAAAAAACAAACAAATCTACATATTTCTGTCAATCATTCTTTTCTATCGTGTCTACAATTAGCTAAGTTCAAATATACACGATAAATCTTCAAGCTCGATTTTCTCGAATACGGAGCGCCACGTGGAAAAATTTCATTCGTTCCTTTGAATTTATTTTTACGTGTAGAATTGATCGGTCCTACTTAAGCATACTGAAAATAACTTTTAATTTAGAACAGACGACAATTATCCGAAATAAATTTTCTTTGTGTCGCGTTCGAAAGAATTTCATTTAATTTCCCCGCATTAGTAAAAAAAAAAAAAAAAAGGTGAAACGCATTCTTGGCCCAATACAACGGGATTTTTATCCGCGTGGAATGTCGACGTAATCGCGAGGTAGACGAGGAAGTTCATAGCGGCAGGCGGTTCGGGAGGCTCGTAAAGGAATTTATTGTAGCTTCGAATGTACGTCACGTGCAGGGACAAGTTCGATTTTTCAACTGAAAAAAAAAAGAAGAAGAAAGAAAAGGCGGGAGAAAAAGATGATACCGAGATAGAAGAATAAAGAGGTGAAAAAGCAAAAACTGATCAAATAGTAACGAAACAATTGTTTGTACAGTAGCCGAAATAATCATACGTTTCGCTATTCATATTCGTGCGCATATTGATGGCATCTAGAGTATTGCAAACAGACTGTAATGTTTATTTCTACATCGCGTCAGTATTATCTACTTGTGCTGTAACAATTATTTTAATTTAAATAAATTGTGAATTTTCAGTTGAAAAATTATAAACGAAAAATATAAGAGTTTTCAAGCGAAAAAAATGATCTTAGGTTCAACGGCACTTTTCTTCTTTTTACTTTAAATTCAAATACAATTTCTAAAGTAAAGTGCAACATTTTATGGTTTCTAGGTTGATTTAAGATTAGGTTTACAAACTAAATGCATTTATAGCATAATGGGTCGTGGAAAATGATAAGGAACAGGGGCAAATTATGGCTTTAAGAGATATGGGTCTGTAAAATAGAAAAATAGCAAAGAGGAAAACAAAAATACATAGATCCTTAAATTTTGTAAATAATTTCATACGATTAGGTGAAAAATATGCCACTAAGAAATCTACTGGTCCTCGTAAGAAACTTTCTCAGAGAGACAAGGCGAAAATTTTACAAGAAGCACGTAGAAATAAGCTGAATGCATTACAAATAAAAAGAAAATTAGACCTTGCAGTTGTCGTTTGATGGGTACAATACAAGTTTTGAAAGAGAATGAAACATTTCGGTATAAAAAAAAAAAAAAAAAAAAAAAAAAAAAAAAATAAAGAAACCTCCTCTTACTATATTTCATAAAGACGAAAGATTGAAGTTTGCTGAGGAGCATATGGGATGGACAAAGGAATGGAGAAATGTGGTATTCTCTAACGAGAAAATCTTTAATCTCGATGGCCCAGACGGGTTTCACTATTATTGCCATGATTTGCGTGATGAGAAACAAGTAAAAATGAGCAGAAATTACGGCGGTGGCAACGTAATGGTTCGGGCTACATTTGGATACCCAGTAATGTGGTTTCCTTCATGAGCTACTGCGGAAAAATATCAAGAGCTATTAGAATTCGCATTAGACCAGTACGGCGATGAGATCAACGGACCACATTTCATATTCCAGCATGATAATGCTGCCATCCATCGGGCAAAATCCGTGGAAAAACTTGAAAAAATTGATCTCGCGGTTTTATTCTGGCCTTCAAGCAATCCGGACCTTAATCCAATAGAAAATCTTTGGGGAATTTTAGCACGTAACGTATATGCTAACGGGAAACAACATTCGAATGTGAAAGAATTTGAACAGAGCGTTAAAGAAGCGTGGTCGTAGGTTGAAAGAGAGACATTACGCAAATTAATGTCAAAAAGAATATATATCAAGTTATTCAAAACGACGGATGATCGACTAAATATTGAATTTCATTTACTTTCTGTAAATTGACACTGTTCCTAATCGTTTTTCAAACTTTCTGTTATACTTACTTCTGTTACATATTTATTATATGTAAGTTTCTAAATTATAAGTATGCAACAGAAGTAAGAATTATGTTATATCAACTTCTGTTACATATTTACTATAAATAGATAATAAGTGGACTTGTATTTATTTCGCAAATAATTGCGATTTATTAGAAAAAAACTTATTATTGATGTTAATAAAGATTATACTATTAAACTACGTTATAGTTTTAGCTGAACATCTTAAAATGCGGCAATTAAAATGAAAGACACGAAAGCATGACACAAAATAAAAAAAAGGAATAAAGTATCATTAGTAGCGTGAACCGATGATTATATTTCGGCCACTGTAGTACCAGCATGGAAAGAAAACGATTCGCGTAGATTGTATGTAGTTGTTGTTAAAAGACACAAAACAGGACACTCAGGCGCTTATAGAATTGGTACAGTCGGAAAACTCGTTTTGCAGTAAGTACGTATCGTAATACCTAACAGCCCGCATCTTTCTCTTATCCACTGGCCTCGTCGAATATCATTTTCGCCTGCTCTTGTTACGACTAACATCCGCAATTGCGCAGAGGATCGAATCGTTTCGACTACTATTTCCATATTCCTTTTGCTACCTCTTCGCGAGAACGAACAACGAAGTTTGTTGAAATAAGTTTCACAAGTGCGGGACAAGTTCGCCGCTGGCTCCAGCCGAGACGTAACACGCCTAACAATCTTATTATTCTTTCCTCTGATCTCATTATCCCCGGACCTACGGGATTATCATCTCGGATCATCAGATCTGGTGGATTTGCGTGAACGAGTGGTGGTAAATTCACGAGTTCGAATCCAATAAGTAGACACTCGAAACTGTTTTTCAAGGATTTCTCATTCAGCATTCCCTGTTCTCTGTTCGTTTCGGATTCGTGCAGCGAACTTGTCCCTCTTGGAAATTCTCCTTCTTCGAGCACCTTTTCGGTCGGTTCCGCGCACCCACGTACAAGTTCAATATACTTTTATTGGCCTGGCCATGGCTGTTACGGCAATGTAGTCTATAAGCCACCCAGCGTACCGTGCACCACGATATATACGCTACGTTTTTCGATAACTCGATTTTCGATGTTCGCCGATGCCGTGCTTCCAATGGCCGGTCCGAATACAAGCGTTTCCATGTCCCCGGTCATTCGGCTAGCAACAACCTGCGTACAACGTGTAGCTGAAATTCATCGTGCAATCCGAATTAAATTAGCGAGTTAACGAAAATGATTTTAACGCGAACCATTTTATTATGGAAAACGTACACAATGAATTCGCGGAATTTACTTGTAAAAATTACTTACGTAATTATTCATCGAAATTTACGACGTCACCTTCAAAGTACTCCCCTCCCGAATGTATCAGGAATAAATTATACCGTAAGTAATGTCGTTTTTTTTTTTTGCCGAAAATTGCAGTATTTTCTCAGTTTTAAATATATTGAAATATAACACCTTCAAAACAAATAATAAATTTATTATTTATTAGTAATTTCCAGTGATATACCGGTGAATTCAAAAAGAATTTTATTACATACGGTTTGGTCACTCGTTTTGGTCCGTGAATCAGTTTCTAGCGCAAGAGGTTAAGGCGTCAGGACAGTGTGAAATTTTCAAAAAGTCGATTTTTTTTCTTGTTTTAAATGGTAGTTTGAAGTCTTAGAAATAAGATGCAAAAGGTCATAGCCTTTAAAACGAGTTATTTCGGGGTATAATAATAAATCCGCGAGATACAGAATAATTGAATTTGTCACTGTTTACAACTTGAAGCAGTATTATAAAATGTAAATCGTGTGGTTCAAATATTACTTTTGGTGGATCGAATATTAGGGGACTTGGATTTAATTTAGTCGTGAATTATAAGAACTGCGAGCTACGATATATAAGTAAAAAAAAGTAAGTAAAGGATACACATGAAAAATGACGTTCTGAAACTTTAAACGCGTTTTTCTCGAAACTAGGTTTTTAGAAACGGTGTGCAAGATATCTCGGAATCTAACCAATCGATTACTGTGAAACTTTCTACGTATCTTTAGTGTAACACTTACTAGGAATTGACGATCGAACATTTTAAAATTTTTAATAATTTCGAAAAATATCAACAAAAAACGTAGAAACTTTTGGCATAAATTCGATATATCAAAAACAAATAGCTGCCATTTTCATAATTTTTATAAAAATGAAAATGTTGGATTGTGAATCTCTAGAGAATATTGTTTACTTTTGAACTTTTTTTGCCTTTTTGTTGCAGCTAATCCTGTTTGGCTGGAATCATGCACACCGATGGGCAATGTAAAAGAAAGTTATGTAAAAGGATGCCGTTAAAAAGCTAAATAAGAGCCCTCTTTTTTTCTCTTTTAATGTTACTTTTTAAATTTCATAATGTGTTAAAATAAACCACATAAAGCTCATGTCAATCAAATATGTACTTTTTTTTTACTAGTCTTCCAAAGTATAGGTAACTTTTAGACCTGTCACGTTGTTTTGCCCTCTTAATAAACATTACTATCACTCATTATAACAAAACCTATATTCTAGGAAAATATGTCGACATTTAGTATGCTTATTGTTAAATTTTGAAAAATACCCTATAAAAATGGCAGAGCAAAGTGTGGATAAATTCCATATTAGACATTTGATGTATTATGAATTTCGAAAGCATAACGATGCCATTAATGCTGTTTATCCTGATTCCTTGTATATCAGAAAATGTCAGCGTTAATTTAAAAAATTTGACAACGATGATTTTAATCTTTTTTACGGTATAAAATCTGGACGACCTCTTCAGTTTATTAAAGATCTGTTGATAAGTTCGTGCATTTTATATAAAATTATTTTATGTAATAGAGATGGAGTGAAACCAATAACCCATCTACGTTTTGTACGTAAATTAGTGATTTACTTTTAGTACATCAGATTTGATGGAAAACTACACATTTGAATAATTTCATCCGCAAGGAAAATTAAGAGGGAAAGGAAGACAGTTTGCTTTTGTGAAACATGTGAAAAACATCCTTTCCTGTAACGTTGGAAATTATTTTAAGAATTAGTACACTTTAAAAAATTATAAAAAATAAATTATATTTACTAATAATAATAAATAAATAAAAAATGTTGAATTTCAATTAATTTATGTAATTTATATTGCAATAAAATTATTGCAAACAAATCGACAATAACATTAGAAACAAATCGAGTTGAAAGGGTTAAATTGACAAAACTTTCAAACAGATAATTCAAAACAAAATATATATATTATGGAACAATTAAAACAGACAATGTTACGTATATCGAGATAAATCTTCAGTAGATATTTGTCATGAGATAATAACTTTTATTTGTATTATTATTACCGTCACGATAATAATTTATTACTGTCACGATAATTTCTATTTGTATTATTACAAACGATTGAAAGCATCGGGTACAATTTCGACATAAGCTTTGATCAACCTATGTAGTTGATCATAATTTAACGTTACGTAATTTCCATTCCGTATCTTCCAAGTTATAATAATTACTTATAATCAAATTAAATTAAATTAATGTGTCACAAAAGCCGCATTTTCTGAGTTCCGAAAGGGATTAGTTTTTTATATTACCTCGTGGAAAAGCTTTCGATAAATTATTTTACTCTTGAAAACAGATTAAATTGAATAAATTTATCGTTCGAAATGAATTTCGCAATTTATATACGATGAAACATCACATCGAACGGGGTGGCTTCGACAATTCTCCCTTCAAGTCCCAGCAAATAATCGCGTATATGTTATTCAAAGTTAACAAATATGTGTATCGGTAGCCTTGCCTCAAAGTCGATAAAACGTTCGTCAGAGGCAAACAAATTGAAATTCGCGCGAAAATGTTAATAATTTCTGTGTGTGTCCGGCACGCTTGTTAATCAAACGCGCGTAGCCAAGACTGATAAAAACTTGGCCGTAGTTCGCCCGGAAAATTTGCCGCTGATCGCCGTGAAAATTTGTTTCGCTCGGTGCGTTCCGGAAAGTTGTAGAACGTGACGGAGGCAAAAGATAGAGGGGAGAGGTGTGGTAGCTGCGGGGGCGGCACGACGACACCAGCCACCAGCTAAGTCGGAAACGATGCTCGGTGCTCGAGGAGGTCGGAGAGCGTTAAGACGCGGTCGTTGCACGATGTTGCACCGTCGCCCTGATAAATGAGAGATGTTATCAGGAGAGGGTGAGGCAAGAGAGTCGAAGCAGCAACTGCTTCTTAGACGAAGTGAGAGTGGCTCTAACGATTGTGTTCTAAGCTGGTGCGCGTTACCATCGCCCAGACACCGAGCATTATGCAAACGACTTAACAACCTTGCGCGCCGCTCCAGATTACATGGCGATTCCGATCGATGAAAATGGCCGCGAACGCGGGCCGATATCTTCTGGCACGATCGTATTCCAACACCGCGCTTTCATCCTTCAAATCATTCGTTGCCAGAGAAGTTTTATCGGCGAATTAAAAAAAAAAAAAAAAAAAAAAAATGCTAGTTAGGAATCATTCCTAAGTCTAGTATCTGCTAACCAGTATATCCGTTTTAAAAGATGGTTAAATATTTTTACTAAAAAGAACTTGGAAAATAGATTTGAAAAAAAACTTTTTTAAGTATCGCAAGCTCAATGAATATTGCTCTAAGCTTATTCATACGTTACATACCAAACATTATTAACGTTTTACTATCCTTCGTAGGTGAATCTGGTGGTTGTGGAATCATCGGTGGCGTGATGGAATGGATGGACAGAGTCCAAACCGCATCAGATTAAGAATCACCAGGTCACAAATATTCAAGAGAAGCTAACGATCCTAATCATCGAAGAACGCGGAGATCAACCGAATCGAAAGAGGATAATAAAAACGTTTGTTCTCTTTATATTCAAATCGATCCACTTATATGGAGACATATATTGAAACAAGTAAATTTAGAATATGTGTCCATGAAAGTATCATCTTTATTTCAACGAGTCAACTTTGAAACTTGTTTGAAATTTGTTTTAACATTAGTTCTAAGTTCATTCTAATCTTGAGAGAAAATAATCTAAAATAAAAACCCCATTTCTTTTTACTCAAGGTAATAATAATCGACTTATATATAATCACATAACTCATTGTATAATCGTCAAATGCTCTACACATCTATCGTTCTCCTATTGTACTTACATTCACGAGACTATTTCATATTTTATATCCTTAACCCTCTAGAAAATGTCTTCGTCTTTGCAGCCTCTTTAACCACTTGCGCTGGCAACCGATTGCGGACCATAACGAGTGACCAAACCGTATACAATAATTCGTCGCTTTCTTTTTGAACTCGTCGGTATGATAACACCAGATAAAAATTATTGAGAAGCAATAAATTTATTACCTGTTTTGCCTGTTTATTTATAGTTATATTTAAATATATTTAAAGCCGAGAAAATATCGTAATTTTGGGACGTGCGTGGCACGTCATTCCAGCGCAAGAGGTTAATCGAACAGTCTCTTCTGTGCCGTTGTAAAGATCTCTTAAAATTATTAAGAAGCAATAGATTTATTATTTTGCCTAGATTATATTTAAATATACTTAAAATTGAGAAAGTATTGCAATTTTGGGACAAAAGATTCTCAACGTGCAAGTGGTTAACATCTTGCGCGGGCAACCGATTGCGGACCATAACGAGTGACCAAACCATATACAATAATTCGTCGCTTTCTTTTTGAACTCGTCGGTATGATATCACCGGGTAGAAATTATTGAGAAGCAATAAATATATTATTTGTTTTGCCTATATATTTGGTTATACTTAAATATACTTAAAACTGAGAAAATATTGCAATTTTGGGACAAATGATTGTCGACGTGCATGGCACGTCATTCCAGTGCAAGAGGTTAATCGGACAGTCTTTTCTGTGCCGTTGTAAAGATCTCTTAAAATTATTAAGAAGCAATAAATTTATTATTTGTTTTGCCTAGATTATATTTAAATATACTTAAAATTGAGAAAGTATTGCAATTTTGGGGCAAAAGATTCTCAACGTGCAAGTGGTTAACCTCTTGCGCGGGCAACCGATTGCGGACCATAACGAGTGACCAAACCGTATACAATAATTCGTCGCTTTCTGTTTGAAATCGTCGGTATGATATCACCGGATAGAAATTATTGAGAAGCAATAAATTTATTATCTGTTTTGCCTGGATTTATACTTAAATATACTCAAAACTGAGAGAATATTGCAATTTTGGGAGAAAAAATTCTCGACGTGCGTGGCACGTCATTCCAGCACTCAAGAGTTAACGAGTACTTGTGTTCCTCTATATACGTTGAATAAAATGCGCAAGGTCCGCTTGTAAATCCTGAATTTGATCCTCGAAGGCACGAAAGATACCTCGAAAGGATTACCGATCGCGGCCCGTTGCATGCTTCTCGTGGTGCCAGCTATTCGTTTCGAAATAAAGCTGATTTTCATTGAAACGTGCCTAGCCAGAGGCAGTCGTAGAAGTGAAACGGAACAAAGGAGGCTGAGTACATAAATCTTTTATTGGCGTGGCGTTAAGTACCAAACCTTTAAGAGAAATATGATCCGCGTTTCTCAAAGACGATGGCGCACGAAGGGAATCAAAAGTTAAATGGAGCGGTAAAGCACGATAATTGAACGAACGAAAAGCGCTGCTTTCAGTGAAACAAATATCACCACTCGCCCTTACTTTCAATTAATTTCCTCCTTTTCCGTCTATAAAACTCTTACATTTAAATAATACCTCGTTACGGGGGGCTATGGGGAAAAAGAAATCGACTCTCGAATATCCGATTTAAAGAGGATCCATTTCTCTTTTTTCTCTCTGCAGCAATGCGTGCACGTACTTTCTTCCGTTTATTTTTCCGGGGATGCTATTTTTTTTTCTTAAAAGAGAAGAGAAAGATCGGGAACGGAGGAACGCGGCTGAAACGTTTTGCTGAAAGCAACAATGGCCGTCTGCAAAACCGCGGCGCGCGGCAGGAAGTTTGGACTATCGGCGAAGTAGATTCTGTTTATTTCCCTCTGGTTGTGTCTCTCCAACTCCGTAATTACATCCCCGGAGTTCGAAGCACGCGGAGGGCTCAGACGATAAGAGCCACACGAACCTGCACACTTATGCATAGATGCCCTCGTTTTCCTCGTTCAAACATGTGCCCGCAAATCTATATATTTATGTATTTAAATATGTCATAACCAATGTTCAATCCTCTAGGTATTTTGCAAATTCACCGCTTCTGGTTTCGCTACGTTCGAACATAAAACCGCGAGACGCGGTTCATAATATGTTAATGAAAAATTATCGTTAGTTCATTGGTAAACACGTTTAGACTTCGATTGAATCAAATTTTCAAACTTTTACAGCAAGTCGCCGAGTTAGAAATTGGAACAAGAACAAATGGAAGTTGGAACATTTGTTATACAGTTTGTTTTCAATTCGAACTAGAAGCGAAAATGATTATATACAAAAAAAAAAAAAAAAAAAAAAAAAAAAGAAAAGTCGGAAATAAAGAATAAAACTTTTTCATTTAAGGCTACGTTTTCGAGAAAATCAAGTTTTAAAATTTATCAAGTATACATAAATTGTAGTTCTGGACCGTAATTGCTAGTTCTGGACTGGTCAGAAATGAATAGCAAACAGCAAGTTATTTTTTTGCGAAAATTTTAGTCAAAAGTATAACATAAATATAAAAAATATAGAATTTTTAATAACCTTCATTTTTCGAGAAATTTCAATTTCAGGTGCTAAACCAGTTCTTAATTAAATACATTTGAAATCTATTTTCTCGAAAACGAGCTTCTAAACGGGCAAATTTTATTCTGTATTTTTCACTTACTTTCGTAAAACAACCTTCAATCTTTATTCTTGTATAGTCCAGAATTGGCGTTATTCAATACTTAATTAATTTTCAAGTTGGATTTTTTTTCAAAACGAAGCATTAAATAAAAAGATTTTCTTCTTTCTTTTTGATTTATTTTTTCATGCATCCCTTTTCTGCTTGAGATCAAACATCTTGTAAGACAAATCGAGAAATAGTAGCCCAGTTTTTACATTTTAATTATAATCAATATCTAAAATATATATATATTTATTTATGAAAATAAAATATATATAAATTTATAATGTTATAATATTATATATTATTTATAATATTATTTAATATATTATAATATTAATATATAAATTTATAATGTTATAAATAGAAAATTAAAAAATAATCATATTTTCTTTTATAATCAGTTGACATGATTCTCTGAAATAATATTTACTATTATATATAATTTCATGATGGGTCAACTCTTCCTTAAAAAACCCATTCGATAATTTGACAATGATGTTTTTTTTATAATGGTATAATCAACAATATCTCATAAAAATGTAACCATAACCTCTAAACACTGTATTCCGAAAAAGTCATTACTTTTTGGTAAAATATTGGTAAATTATAGTTTAAAAGATAAGTAGAAAATGTTTGACTATTCAATCATACGCACGATACATAATTTATCTCATGTTTCAAACGAAACCGAACAAGAAGCATGCCTAATACAATATAGTATGATATGATACTAATTGTAAAATAATACAATATATCACGAAAAAAACTTGAAAACTTACGATCGAGCCATCTTACTTGCATGGCCACCTGGAATTATCCTATATTATCTCAAACGATATTATAAAATAGGTGAGATAATCGCGATCGATTATAATTGGACAAACGAATTACGATAAAATACTTGAGAATTATACGTTAAATATTGATTTTAAATATTAAATTTTAAATATTAAATTTCATCTCACTGAAATCGAACGTTCTACACGTTTTCTATTCGATCATTTATACGAATTATAAAATAGTTGTTCAAATCTTGTTTCTTCTCTCGCCTTCTTTCCGTAAAAGAAGAATATGGTTGAACGAATATGGACGAACGATTTATCGAGAAAGCAGCAACAACTGCTGTTACTTAAATACGAACGAAGCGGACATTGTTACTCGGCAAACTTGGAGAAAGATTCTTTCAAGGTGAGAGTTACGCACGAGTTACGTTCCATTTCCCAAGCAACATGCTTCATTTACCAACGTTACCAATGACTTCCAATCGTATCGATGAAACTTTTTCCAATGACTTCTTTTTTTTTGTTTGTTGTTGTCTTCTGACTTCTTCATCCGCTCTCTAGCCACACCCGGTTAAACTTTCACTCGTCGAGTTTATTGGCTTATCAAGTTGACCCGAACGAACTTGGCCAATATCGACAAGCCGCGGCGATAGGCGCTACAAATATCGCTCGTCGATTTCCTAAGCCGTTTCTTACGCGAAATGCAAAAGACGAGGGGCTGTGTTCGTGAATAGGAACTCCGTTCCAGGGGGATACACGTTGCTTCCGCGTAAGCTGATTGGCAGACGATGCCAGGGGTCCTTGACGATTCACCGGCAATCGGCTTACGTTTGCAAAGAAACTCTCGGGCGTGCCTTCACCCGGGATTAGAATGTCGATATTTCATCGGAACGACTCGAGCATCTTAAAACGCTGCGCCATTCACCAAGCTTATTAGAGCCGGTAATTGATACGTCTGCTTCGCACGTAATAACGATAATTAATTGGAAATGCGAGCCGAAGGTGTGTGTACGTTTCGTTTGAAGCGTGTTCCCGCTGTTTGTCGATCAAACACAAGCGCCCAGCGTGAAGTTTCGAGCGTATTTATTAAAATACTTTGTGCCCGGCTTTGAACCTCTCTTCTTTTCTCTTGGCCACGCAATGAGAAGTATTTCAATAAAGCCCGTTTATTCGACTCGCTCGTTCGCGAGATTTCAACTTTTTGCGTTGGAACGACGTGCCACGTACGTCGAGAATTCTTTGTCCCAAATTGCAACATTTTCGCAGTTTTACGTACATTTAAGTATAATCCAGGCAAAAGAAATAATAAATTTATTACTTTTTAGTAATTTCTACCCAGTGATATCACACCTACATATTATATTATATACCAAATATAATATAATATAAATTATATTATAATTAAAATGTTTAAAATATTAAAAATTTGTTAAATAATTTTTAAAATATTCAAAACATTAATTTTAATAATTATTTTTAAAATATTAATTTTAATAATTTTTAAAATATTTAAAATATTAATTTTAATAATTTTTAAAATATTTAAAATATTAATTTTGATAATAATTTTTAAAATATTTAAAATATTAATTTTGATAATAATTTTTAAAATATTCAAAACATTAATTTTAATAATAGTTTTTAAAATAAAATATTAAAAATATTAATTGTAATAATAATTTTTAAAATAATATTTAAAAATTACTGTATCCCGCCTAAAAGTTATACCACGTACATTTGTTTACCTGGACTAGTTGAACAAACTGGCATTACTTTTACTAATTTTCACTTTACGTTCTCTTTTATAATCTCAGGATTCCCGGCAATCTCGAAATTTTCGGGAATCCGACTGTTTCGGGGAATTTTTGCCGGATATATCGATCATCGGGTTTTCACGCAGCTCTAAAAAATTGGTAACGTTGTCGAGGCCATTGTCTCGCAATGTACCCTGTACGTAAAGACGTTTCGCGTTCAAACGAGTTGAAGATCTACTTGGCGCTCTGGTCACGGTCGCTGGCGAGCTAGTTGCACGCCGATTTCACGATACCGTGACGAAATGTCGTGAGAAATTCCCGATATCGTCGTTCCGTTGCGGTTTGTCGAACGCGCGCAGGCTCGTTCGAAAACTCGACGGCAAATTGCAAACGTGACTGCACGGTGATTCGGGCTCACGCGCAACGTCTTCTGCACGTGCACGGTTATTTACTTGTCGTCCGACAATACGCGAAATTGTTAAACGCAGATCATCGGTACGTGCGTGAAACTTGAGCTTAGACCCGTGACACGTGCTGTGTGAATTAATAGCGAACGAGGCACCGAATTCTCGGCGTGGCGATTATGACACATTTAATATGTTGAGCGTCATGGCCGAGTTTTGAGTGAACTGAAATCCCAGAAATGATACGCGATGTAGAATTTGGGAAATGTGTAAAAATTATTACAAATATCAATTGATTATTATAAATATGTTAGCTTTCCGAGAGCTTGATATTTATTTATTATTTCAATAATAATTTGTTATTATAATAATTTATTTATTGCAATAATAAATAAATTATTATTGATTTATTTATTATTGCAATAAATGTGGAAATTAGAGACACTGTGTGACAAGAAAATAACTTCATATTACAAAAAAATTAACATTAAAAATATACAAAAATAATGAGAAAATTAAAGGATAAAACAGAATTCGTAAAAAGAGTACGAAAAATATATAGTCCTGTTCTATCCATGCAGGGTCGTTTTATCAACTATAAGGAAATATCTCAATTTATAAACATTTGATTATTTGAAATGTGTGTGAATGATGCAAAAGCCACGCTGAATTTCTACCTTTAACGTATAGAATTGAGCAATGGACAACTGATCACCACGTTGCATGTACCATTTTTTTGGTACACTATTTAAAAATGAAGCAAACACCTTGTTTTTCTTTTTTTTTTTCACATAATAGTGATACCAATGATTGATTGCTTGTGTTTTATTCATTAATCTCTTAATTACGACGAGATTTTTCGCGAAATTATGCTAGGCTTGACGCAAACCGTGCAAAAAAGTATAATGATGAAATTTATATTCAACGGTGCTTTACATTACGTAATTACGTTAGAATAAACTTTGAATGAATTACAGATTTGAAATTGCAAGGATGAATAAATTAAAGTTTCTTTCGTATAACGAATTTGGAAAACCATAACAACAGTTGTCTGATTGAGAATCAAGTAACTAACTATAATTGTGGTCGTTTAACCCTTAGGGGCACGCAATTTTAAAAAAAAAAAAAAAAAAAAACTCTACCTGCACGAAATTTTTTTTAATATAAAAAAGGAAAGAAGTTTATTTCAATTATTAAACATAAAATATTTCTTAAAATGAAAAAAAGTAATACGTAAATAAATTCTTTATTAGAGAGTGGGACATAAATAGTGCCACTATGCACCTAACGTTTTAAATGAAATTCATTGTAACACATTGTTAGGTAGGTTAAAAAATATCCCACCATGCATTAATTGTCAAAAAAAAAAAAAAATGTGGGATAATTTTAAACCCACCTAACTCCAAAGAGTTATACATCGAAAAAACCGAATGTTAAAAGCAATCGAATCAATAATTTCAGTTGAAATATCTTCGAAACGATTCATTGTATCAAAAAATGTTTAGACCAAAGTTGAATGATTAATTGATATAATAATTATTTTTTGATGTTGTTGTATAGATGCCATTTGAAGGTCAAGTTCGTTTTTTCTTTTTAATGAAATTCTACATTTTTTAATACACTGATTGATTCAGCTCGTCACTCCTTATAAAAAAGTGTCATACCATTTACATCCAAAATCCATTAGTTTAGGAGAGCTTAATTAAAATATTGTACGACAAAACAGTGTCGTACTTATTGAAACTCGAATTTCTCTGCTTAGTTTCATGCTCTTTAGATGTCAGATAGTGTTTTGTTCAGATTATCTTTTATCTTGAAACATTTAACAATGATTCTTCCTTCGTTTGTCAAGTATTGCGTTGTGCCTGCATTGTGTTTTCATCATCCCTTATTCAATTACTGAAAGAAGTGATACTGTAATATCCAAAGAAACATTGGACCAATATTTTCCTTTCGTTGTTTGTTAAAAACGCGAAAGACACTATAGGAGACGTTCAGTAAGAGGTTAATGGTAAAAATGACACTATAGGAGACGCTCAGCTAAGAGGTTAATGGCAAAAACTTCATTCGACGCACAAAAAAGATTCACGTGTACAAAATTTGGTATATGCGGTGCTCAAAGTGTTAAGTTATACTAAATGATCGACTGATCATTGGTAAACGCTCGTAGAATGTTACGAACGTCCTCTGATTCCTCTATTAATTTCTTGCGCTGGCAACTGGTCCGCGGACCATAACGAGTGACCAAACCGTATACAACAATAACAATTCGTCTCCTTTTTTGAATTCATCGGTGTATTACTGGATAGAAATTAGTAAGAAGTAATAAATTTATTATTTGTTTCGCCTGGGTTATATTTCAATATATTTAATACTGAGAAAATATTGCAACTTTAGACCAAATATTCTCGACGTGCGAAGAGGTTAACTCCATTGTGCTGGCAATTGGTTCGCGGACCATAACGAGTGACCGAACCGTATTACATACAATAATTTGTCGCTTTCTTTTTTTTTTTGAACTCGTCGGTATGATTTCGCTGGACAGAAATTATTAAGTCGTAATAAACTTATCATTTACTTTTCCTGGGTTACATTTATTATTATTATTATTAATAATTATTAATATACTAAGAAAATGTTGCAATTTGCGTGACGTGGCACGTCATTCCAGCGCAAGAGATTAAGGGGATCGATCGATCGTTTTCATCGTTGAGAAATTCATGTATTATTTAATATATTTACTTTTTCCGGCTGTGACGCATCTCTCATCATGCGAGCGAACGGTAGACGCGTTTCTAACCAGTGGAAACTTCAAAGCTTACATTAAATAAAAAGAATCAAGGGTGCTAATTACATAGAACTGCGTAATTAAAATTTCAAAGAACCGCCAAGCTCAAGAAAAAGCAGGCAAGTTATGAAAACAAGTCGACAAAACGCAGTTTCGTTTGGCCACGTTCTGCCGGGACGGACGTGAAATTTTAATTTCAGAATAGTTTTTAATAAAGCGGGCGAAACGGCCTGGATAAAATAAAATTAGATACGGACACGTTACTAATCGTCGCGAAGACACTTCACGTAAAATATTAATTGAATAATTCTCTTAACACCCTGTTCGGTAACAAATAATGATCAATTCATGTCTGTTTCGTCAAACTACAAATAGCAAAATAGACAAACAAACGAAATGAAAATATCAATAAGATTTTGGTAAAGATAATTTGGAATCGAGTGAACGTGAATTAGGAAATATTATCGAATCGGTTACTATAATAACTTATTCACACTATGATAAATTGTTATTTCCCTTATTCAATTGTTTGTTTGTGTAGTAGAATACTTAAGGTGACCTACATAAGACTGGAAGTTGAAATATTATCGATTAATTATATCCAAAAATATTTTAAATCAAAATTGAACAATTTCGAGGCATTAATTGATATAATAATTATTTTTTAAATGTTAATGCACAGAAGGCGTTTGAAGGTCAAATTTGTTTTTCCCAAGTGAAATCGTATATTTCTTAATAGATTACTGAATATTCAGCTCGTCATTCTCTGTAAAAAAAAAAAATTAAATCATTTACACCGAATAATCATTAGTTCATATTTTAATTAAAATATTTCGGAGTAATGCTTGTGGAATATCGAATTTATCCGCAATAACAGAAAATTGTGTAATGTTTAATTATTAATTATTTATTGTGATTAGAATAAAATAAATATTTATTTCACTGTTACATAACAGTTGTTGCAAAATGTGATGCTCAAAGTGATGACTATTGACGTCTAAGTGACTTTTGTAATCTAATTCTTAAAGAATGTTTCACAATGGATTCTTTGATAATTCACTAATGCATGTCTTCAACGACTGATAATACCTGAATGTAGACTTTGGAGTTGGCCACAAGAAAAATCTAATAGGTTTACATCCAATGTTTCTTTGGATATTGCAGTATCACTTCTTTCAGTAATTGAATAAGGGATGATGAAAACACAATGCAGGCACAACGCAATACTTAACAAACGAAGGAAGAATCATTGTTAAATGTTCCAAGATAAAAGATAATCTGAACAAAACACTATCTGACATCTAAAGAGCATGAAACTAAGCAGAGAAATTCGAGTTTCAATAAGTACGACACTGCAATATTTTAATTAAGCTCTCCTAAACTAATGGATTTTGGATGTAAATGGTATGACACCTTTTTATGAGGAGTGACGAGCTGAATCAATCGGTGTATTAAAAAAAAAAAAAAAAAAAAACGAACTTGACCTACAAATGGCATCTATACATCAACATTAAAAAATAATAATTATTAATCATTCAACTTTGGTCTAAACATTTTTTGATACAATCAATCGTTCCGAAGATATTTCAACTGAAATTATTGATTCGATTGCTTTTAACATTCGGTTTTTTCGATGTATAACTCTTTCGAGTTACGTGGGTTTAAAATTGTCCCACATTTTTTTAACAATTAATGCATGGTGGGATATTTTTTAACCCACCTTCAATTACTCAATGACTTTCATTTAAAACGTTGCATGGTGAGATTATTTATGCCCCACTCTCTAATAAAGAGTTTATTTACATATTACTTTTTTTCCATTTGTTTAATAAACATTTCTTTCCTTTTTTATATTAAACAAAATTCCGTGCAGGTAAAGATTTTTTTTCTTTAAAATTGCGTGCTTCTTTAAAATAAAGTGATTCGGGAAAATTACCGAATCGGTCAAACAACCGTTGTATTATCTGAATATTATCGACTGTAACAAAATCTCACGGGAATGCAATTATACAACGCTTTATTCGTTCTATCTTCTTTTTTTTACGAAACGCGATGTATGGACGGACTGAAACGAGGCGAAGTTTTCGTCAATTCACGTTCTCAATAATCGAGACCGTATTATTCGCGGACAATGAACTTCCAAACGGAGAGGCATTTCGAAATTACTTCAATCGAATGCCGCGACTTTCCGTTAACGATATACCACGCGATAATGACGCATTACGATGTTACAGCGTTGAATTGTACCTACACACCGAATGAGGCAACGGTAGTTTAAACCGTGCGAGGAAACGCGCGAACAATCCCGATTCGAGATTAAACAAAGAGAGCCTAGGTCGTTGCTTTGTTTCTTCCTCCAATTTCATTTCTTTTCCTATCGTTTACCACCGTGGGTTAAAACCGTAAAACATGGGTCACACAATGGAATGTAATGAAGTGCAATGTAATAAGGATTGTTTATGGTCACGCAATATGCTCTAGTTGCGACTAGATTCTTAACTGATAAAAGTATACATTTTCAAGTCGGAAAATATACATTTTCCGCGATGACTTCCAGAGAATAATCGTATCCTTGGAGCATGTGGGTCAAAATGTTCAGAAATTAACATAATTTCGTGCTTCAGTGTATTAATGATAATGATCGTTAGTTTATTGATAAATACGTTACAACTTGGATTAAATTAAATCTTCAAGCTTTTGCCGAGATAGAAATATTGATAGAAACATTTATTAGTGCGTTTCCGATCCAAACTAGGAACAAAGATTCTGCATGAAAAAAATAAAATTAAAAAATATAAATAAATATTATATAATATAAATACAAGTATAAATATTATATAATATAAACACAAGTATAAACATTATATAATATAAACACAAGTATAAATATTATATAATATAAATATAAATAAATAAAAAAATATAAATAAAATTCTATATAAAAAAAATAATAAAATTTTTTTACTTAAGGTTCCGTTTTCGAGAGAATCATGTGAAAACTTATCAGATATACATAAATGTATAACTAATTCTGGTGTAAAGAACAGAAGACTATTTTCCCTCCGAAAATTTTAGTCAAAACTATAGAATATAATTGTTTTGTAATAACCTTCACTTCTCGAGAAATTTCAATTTCAAGTGCCAAGCGAATTGGCCATGACACGTTCAAAGTCTATTTTCACGAAAACAAGCTTCTAAACGGAACAATTTCATTCTGCATTTTTCATTTTCGCAAATGAAAGAATAACCTTCAACCTTCATTTCCATCAGTCCAGAATTAGCCGTATTCAATTCTTGATGCGTTTTTTCAAGCTCTTTTTTTTTTAATTTCAAGCCTTAAATGAACTTATTTTTTTATGCCTCTCTCTTTTCTAGAGAGAGTAGAAAATAATAAAGTGGAATACAATGAAGATTATTTAATCACACAGTATGTTTGGTTGTGATTAAATCTTTAATCGATGAAGGTATATTTTCGAGTCGGAAACTTTTCAGGACGTGGTGACTTCCAAGAGAATAAATTGTGTCCGAATCGGTCGAAAATTTTTCAAAGATTAACATAATTTCGTGCTTTGTAAGCAACGTTTTTTGAGAGAGATACTATTTCAAGCGCGCCGTGGAAACGCTTGGTCAAACGTTCATTTCACGCAAAAGTATCAGAACTTCTTTCCTTTTAATGCGCGTTAGAAGATCCCTCGGTTCGGACAAACTTTTCATGAAATCAACGGCTCCCGACTGCATACTCCACGAATAATTTTCCAACAGGACATTAAACAAGCGAAAGCGTTGAATTATTTTTTATTCAATCAAATCCTTCTAGCTGTCGCGAATCTTCAATTCATAAGAGTGAATCGATTTCAGCTGTTATATTTTAACACTAGAACTAACAAAATGGTCAAACTGACCAATTTGTAATATTTTTACAGATGTGTATTTTTGGAGATTCAAATGGTTTTTCGTAAAATGTACAAATAGAAGCTTGTGTATTATAAAGTTTCTTATTTCTTTTTACTTTAACATTTCTGATAGAAATTTTACGTTTTAGTTGCCAGTAGTTCTAGTGTTAGAAGTTCGAGCCTGAGATTTATTCTAATTTACTTCTCGTCCGGAGGAGAAGGAAAGACAAATTTTACTAATTATCAACTTCGTACGAAGTTTGAGAGCTGATAATATTTTAATATCTTAATGCGAGTTGTTCGGATAGATATCGAGTTTTGGAACGATCGTGACTTTTGAACGATCTAATCTCATCTAACCGAATGTAATTAGAAAGTAATGGCGTGGCACGCTTTGGATTCTACTCAAAACGACCAGGAATCTTTAAGTGCTTGATTGAGGAATTATTGGGAAGGAGAACTTCCCTTTTCTTGTTATTGCATTTTTACATAACAATTTTGATCATTAAAATCTTATTAAGCCTCGAAACTGTTAATAATTTTACTGTAATATTTCACTTGGATATCAAAATGTTAAAGAAGAAATGAATATTGTCTCATAAAACGTACATTTAATATTTTTCAAACCGGAATAAAGATATTATTTAAGGAATTTTAACGTTAACTTTATATCTTTTGTACTTGTAATAATTTCTGGATATATGATACATATCAAATTCACGTTCAAAATTAATGACGCTTTTACAATTTGAAAAAAAAAAAAAAATGCATTGAAAAGTACACCAATATTAACAACATCAATCAACAAATTCAGAATCCAATCATACAAAATGATTGTATAAACCTAATGGTTTTTTATATACTTTAAAAATCTACGGGGAATTCAATGAATGTCTTTTGTATGAAGTAAAAGTTGAAAAAATGTGATCAGCAAAATTCTCATTAGAACTTTGTCCTACAGTTATGTTAAAAAGTGCAAAAATTAATACTAAAAATTATAAAGATACTAAAAGTTATAAAAATACAAAAATTAATACTAAAAGTTATAAAGATATTAAAAGTTTATTACCATAGCAGGTAATTAATAACGCTACAAAATTACAACAAATTATTGAAATATACAAAATTGAGTTTTTATTTGTATTGTTCATAATTATTATCATTTAGCACCAATATTTAAACTAATGTAACATTTTTCTTGTACTTGTTTTTTATTCAATAAATATTTAAAAAAAATGCATAAAACTGTTTTTATTGCTTTATACCTACTCAATCATGTATACTACTATATAATGACTTTTAATATGTAACGTAATCCGTCATTCAGAAAAGGGACAAAATCATTTTCTTATATCCGCGTCATTTTTTGCTACAAGTGAAATAATTTCTCTTCTCGGTGAAAATTTATTTCATATTAAAAACAAAGTTTGTACCAATTTTATGCGCTGTACATCAATATCGTTATTCTATTAACAAAAGAATATATCGAATAATGATTTCGATAGATACGCCTTTTTCTCGAACAACTTCTCAATTTTACGTCGCGTGAGTAAACAACGAAACGAACGCAAACGGAATCAGGAAAAAAGCGACATTTAATTAGCAGAACCGTAAACTTTCGCCGGTAATTAAAAACTCGCACGACACGCTAAGGTTGCAGGAAACGCAAGGAAATTACTGCGACTTCAACGTTATATTTTCAAATTCATCGCCAGCGGCATCGTGTGCACGAGCGAACGTTTGTTTCGTTGGAACTTCTTGGATATAGTATTTGCACACGAAGATGAAAACAGCGCGCACGAAATTCTACGACTTATTCGTACGTATACGTATGTACATACATATGTCATACATATGGCAACAGAAGCCAGAACCACTATCGCTCTTTCGAATCGAACGCAACACGAATAGATTGTGCTCTTAATTTTGAAAAAAAATATTACTAGAGCGTTTTAGAATCGTTAAATTACACTGATTTCAATTAATATTTGAAATATTATAATTTTCCAGAAAGAAGTAATAAACTTATTATTTGAAATATTACAATTTTACAATTTTCCAGAAAGAAATAATGCAATAATGAACTTGATGTCATTTGAAAGCTCTACTTTAAGATACATCGTTCATTTTACTCTAAGATGCTTTTATACCATGCTCTAAAAGTGACGACACTTTTCTTCTCGAAAATGTTATACATTGTAGAAAGTATGTAAAAAACATTGAAAAAGTTTTTCGATGATTGAATCTACAATGGAATCTCATCCTTCAAAATTTGATCTGCGATTTATTTTTACCAATTTATCGATTTCTTGTACTATTTTTGTCATCTAATATTCAAAGTTCAATAAATTAGCGGAAAAACATCGTACATTAAATTTTCAAACATCATCGAAAAATTTTCAAATCTTCAATGTTCAAATCAACTATAAATTCAGTCGTGAAAAATATTCTTCAATGCTTTTACATAGTACGTATGACAATTTATAGTATTTTCGTGAAAAGTATCTTCACATGATATAAAAACATTTTAAAATGAAAAAAAAGCCGCATTTTGAAAATAGAGGCTTCAGGTTTTAAAATGAGCTCAAGTTCATTATTGCACGATTCCTTTTTTTGTTTTTATAAAATTACAATAGTTCGAATATTTAAATGGCCGAGTATTAATAGGAATCACTACATTTATACGTATTCGCGATCATTTTTTCCTTCGTTTGTTCGTGTTGCTACACACAATATTTTATATTTTATATAAAACTCTGAGTTCCAATGCGATAGGTCCATCGCCTTTCCGATGCAGAAAGTTTTAATTAGAAAGGTGGCCCTCGTACAACTGCCATTATACGATCTCAAGTAGTTTTTTTATTATCTTCAGACTTTAGCCCGTTCCATCGAGACCAATCGATACCGATACTCCCGCGATTCACCGATTTCATTTCATTCGAAGTGAAAAGTTTCAAATCCGCCGAAGAAATACATATACCGATCGTCTGAAACGCTCCGAGCAAAATTCGAGACGCTTCTACGATCGATTTCGAATTCGAGCTTCTACTTTCGCTCGAACGCGGCTTATTTTAAATGCGGCTTGCAACGATCAGCGACCAAGAGGAACGATTTGCATTCGAATTCTTTTCGGCGAGCCGTCTTTCTACGCTATTAATCCTTTGCGCTGGCAACTGGTTCACGGACCATAACCAGTGACCAAACCGTATACTACAAATAATTTATCGTTTTCTTTTTGAACTCGTCGGTATGATAGCACTGGATAGAAATTATTGAGAAGTAATAAATTTATTATTTGTTTTGCTTGAGCATATACTTAAAATATGCTTAAAACTGAAAAAATATTGCAATTTTGCGACAAGGAATTCTCGACGTGCGTGGCACGTCATTCTAGCGCAAGAGGTTAATCGGACATTCTTTTCCGTACCGTTGTAAAGATTTCTTAAAATTATTAAGAAGTAATAAATTTATTATTTGTTTTCCCCAGATTATATTTAAATATACTTAAAATTGAGAAAATATTGCAATTTTGGGATAAAAGATTCTCGACGTGCANAGAGGTTAACCACTTGCGCTGGCAACTGATTGCGGACCATAACGAGTGACCGAACCGTATACAATAATTCGTCGCTTTCTTTTTGAACACGTCGGTATATCACTGTATAAAAATTATTGAGAAGTAATAAATTTATTATTTGTTTTGTCTGAATTATACTTACATATACTTAAAACTGAGAAAATATTGCAATTTTGAGATAAAAAGTTCTCGACGTGCGTGGCACGTCATTCCAGCGCAAAAAGTTAACCTATAATTCGTCGCTTTCTTTTTGAACTTGTCGGTATGATATCACTGGATAGAAATTATTGAAAAGTAATAAATTTATTATTTGTTTTGCCTCGATTATACTTAAATATATTTAAAACTGAGAAAATATTGCAATTTTGGGATAAAAGATTCTTGACGTGCGTTACACGTCATTCCAGCGTAAGAGGAAATATAGACGAGTAATTAGGAATTTTTAAGAATCACGGTATCCCTTAATGAATCTGTAACAATCACCTTCCCGTTCGATAATCACACGTTTCTCATTTTTTTCTCTTCCTCTTTCTATATTCGCATTTCTCCCTTCCAGTCCAACCTCCCTCTACTTCCATCGCACTCTCGTCGCTGTTTTTCTTTTCTCTTCGTCCGGCCTTCGCTCATTCTCTCTTTGTTCTTTTGCTCATCGTTAACACCCGGTTTCATTCCATTACGGCTTCCACAGACGCTCAACGACGTCACGGTTGCCGGTAATGGGTCTTGTTCTTTAGTCACATTAAGAGGGAAGTGCGAAGGTTCACGACCTTTGACGTGAACTTTCCAAATGTACCTGACTATGTACCTCGATGCATGATCGTATGCATATTCGGAATAATCGATTTCGGTGAAGCGTCGCGATAAATGACAAACTGCAAACACATACAAACGCACGAAAATAATTAGAAGCTCGAACGACTGTGGGAACTCTCGAAACGAAACGAACAATCTCTTTCGCTTCACAAACAACTCCTGCTCTGTTTGTTTTTTTTTTTTTTTTTACTAATCTACATCACGAAGCTAAATATTCCGAGAGTGAATTATAATACGCGAGCAACGATTAAGAATCTTAATGTATGGAATAATATGGAATATTTAATGCGAATATTTATGAATATATGGAAAGCTCGAAACTCAATTAGCTGGTAAGTAACTTCTTATTAAAAGCTGCTTGTAACATACAAATATTGTTTTGTTATTAAAATTATCAATTGATGGAACAGTTTAGTTATTATTTCCAATAATTTAAACAATAATAATATATTAATGATGTGGTGCGCGAACAAATAATATATATTTAAATAATAATGTTATTTTGATAATATTTTTAATAATTTTAGTTATTATATTCTAATAATTACGTTACACTGACCATACAATAATGACTAAGCTATTCTGCTGACTGATGGTTTTGTTAAGAAAGAAGGTATTTTCACAATTAGCACAAATTATATTATTCTTAATCGAATGTAACTCACACTGATTAGATAACAATCTCTTCATATGATATCACGTACCCTGTCTCGTATTTCATTGTAATTAGTATATTTCATTGTAATTAGTATAAGAGAAGGGTAATAGATATATTTCATTGTAATTAGTATTAATAGAGAATGATATATATTTAAATTGAGCTTCGATAAATTATAACACACGTGGACACCCGCAATTTAAATCATGAGAATTCAAGTCGTGATGATTTGATTTTAAAATCAAATTGATTTTAATACAAGCGAGGACAAAAACCCCAAGCGTGTAAAAATGAAAAAAATGCAGCGCTATTAACATATGTGCAAAAACGTAAATCTACGCGCCCGTTAAGTGACCTTGTATAAAAAAATGTTTCGTCGTGGCGGTCAGAAATAAATTCTACACCTTCGGATCGGTGGAGATTTGTCCCCAAAAAATTGATCCTAACGTTGATTTTCAAGCTCGAATTTTTGTATTGTCCCATCTTATTCTACTCGTCCCAAGGATAAAAAGTGCCAAAAATAACCACAGGTCGCAACTCAATCGTTCTGTTAGAAATTGAAGAACAATTGTCATGAATTTTCTTATACCTAATATGCATACTTCAACACAGGGGTGGCCAACTTTCCCGCTGCGAGCTATTCTTGTCAGACTACCGGTTCTCCCGCCAAGAAAATTAGTTCACACTCATTCGCTCACATTGGAGGTAGAAAAAGGTTACGATTATGACTATGCGTCTGTTAGCACATTATACTTGACTCTGATATACTTGATGAACAAAAATATTAATATAAATAAAGTGAACACAGAAATATCTAAAAACTAGACGAAATATCTATTAATACTAGAACAATCGTATCAAAATATGTACTCTACATATAATTCATTATAATTTATTAATGATAATTAAACAATTATGCTTCTGTCCAAACAGAAATTAATATTAATCTCGACAAGAATATCCTTTTAAGCACTTGTAAAAAACGAAAGTAGAAAATCAGTAATACTGACGATATTCGATTGTTAAAATAATAAAATAGCAAAATTGTACAATTATTTATAAATAAATAAAATAATAAAATTGTACAATTATTTATAAAATTTCTACAATTATAGTTCTAATAAATAATACATATTTTTTTACACGCAACCGTCGTTTCAAACATTCCGCAGAAATTCTTCAATTTCTAACAAAATTATTGCGACTTTTTTTATCTTTGCGATGAGCAGAATACAACGATTAAAAAATTTCAAATTCAATATCAAGATCAATTTTGCGGGAACTTTTTTCAATAAACGTCTGATAATATCTGAAGGTGTAGAATCCCTACATTTAGTTACATCTAACATGGAAAAGAATTGTAAGAATTATGACGAGATTTGTGAAACCATCTTCCATCAGCTTTGAGTTATAATATCGAGTCACATTTGTGGCAGAAATTATAGTTCCGATTTCGAAAGAAAAAGCAAATTCGTGTATAAATACGAATTTAAATTTTCAATTTTAATTCTTTAAACTAGAAGATGTAACATGAAGATCTGACACAATGCAGCATCTAATACAGGGTGGTCACTGCAAGTTTGAATGATATGAAACAAAAATAACTTTTGCAAACACATGCTTTTTTTAATTTTTTATTATTTTATTTGGAAATATAATTAATGGATTTTTTTCAGTATTACGTGTGAAAAAAATCCTTCAAATGACCATCATTTTCCTGCTCACAAATAAAATGAAAATGAAAATGAACAAGTTATGGCTTTTTCAAAGCCTTCAGTTTTTCAATGGCCATCCCTGTAGTAAGTAATGTTTACTGAAGAGACTGAGAAGAAAATCGGTATGGCAAGGGGTTAATGCTTCGGCAACGTTTAATGTCGCGAGTATGAACTCTAGCGGTACGTGTCTCGATATGAGCTTTCAAGTTCTGTTAACAGATAGCCTAACTTGTTTCTTCGAGCTGCTGCGCTAACCGCCGGCAACTTTGACTGCCATGTGATCGCGCTATGAAATTCGCATAAAGCCAACGGCGCGGAGTTAATAACGAGACTATGTCAAACGTACCTTGGAAAGGTCGCATTTCTATGCTATTTCAATATTTAAGTTCCTATCAACCTGTCCCTATGAACACCCAATCCTCTTCATATACTCGTAAGTTACTCGCGAGTCTTCCGCGATCGATCATTCAGAACTTCCTTCCTTCCTTTGAACGTTTAGTCCAACGTTCTCTCCAGAACGTTTTCTCCAGTACGTTGAATAGTTTACTGCAGCTTGAAAGTTTTCAACAGCGCAATAAATGTGCCGGACTTGATTGCGGAAGATATTAGGACTCGAGTTTACTCTCGAAATATTTACCTGGACGGTAACTTTGCGCCACATTACGTTGATAGGGAAGAAAAAAAGGATATTGATATCGAAAATATTTCAGGTGCGAAATTTACAAATCGACGGAGATTCCTCCCTTCCCAATTCTGTCGACTGATTTACTTTATTGATAACTTTTGTTAGTTCAATTTAGAAGATCCAAATAGCCGACTGATCTTTAGTTTCAGGCTCGTACGAGTAAACACACGTTTTGTCACCATTAAAGTTTGAACATTTTCTTGTTTTTGAGTTTCGATCAAATTCGGTAGAGAATTCATCGAACACAAAACTTTTTAGGTATTTAAATGATCATATAAGATCATATGTACGTTACCTCTTGGCGCTGAAATGACGTGACAAGTCGAGAATTTTTTGTCCCAAATTCCAACATTCTCTCAGTTTTAAGTATATTTAAATGTAACCCAGGCAAAACAAATGATAAGTTTATTACTTTTTAATAATTTCTATCCAGTGACATCATACCGATAGCGCCGAGTTCAAAAGAAAGCGAATTATTGTATGTATACTGTTCGGTCACTCGTTATGGTCTGCGAACCAGTTGCCAGCGCAAGCGGTTAAAAGATTACTGAATCTCACGATATGTTACATCAAGTCGATCTTTATTATTTCGTGCATAGCATCGATGCTTTTAGAAACAGTTGAAGGACAATCTTCTGAAATTGTTGCATTCTCTTTTTAAGTTCTTGATATTACAGTTTCTGATAGTATTTTATCACCGAAAACCGCAACAGGTCGTTCAATACATTGTTATCGTGTAAGAATTACCAAAGAGATTCGATTATTAAAAAATCGTCGCACGAAAATGCTCTCGATTTAACCTCGTGCGCTGGCAACTGATTGCGGACCATAACGAGTGACCGAACCATACACTACAAATAATTCGTCGCTTTCTTTTTGAACTCGTCGGTATATCATCACTGGATAGAAATTACTAAGAAGTAATAAATTTATTATTTTTTGTTGTCCGGATTATATTTAAATATACTTAAAATTGAGAAAATATTGCAATTTTGGGATAAAAAAAAATTTTTTCGACGTGCGTGGCATATCACTCCAGCGCAAGAGGTTAATTTGCGCTGGAAACTGATTGCGGACCATAACGAGTGACCAAACTGTATATTACAAATAATTCATCGCTTCTTTTCAATCTCGTCGACGTGATATCACTGAATAGAAATTATTAAGTAATAAATTTATTATTTGTTGTTGTTTGGGCTGTATTTAAATATACTTAAAACTGAGAAAATATTGCAATTTTGGGATAAAAAAAAATACTCGACGTGCGTGGCAAGTCAGTCCAACGCAAGAGGTTAAATCCATTTCTTCATTTGTTTCCCTTTAATTCCGAAAAACCATCACGACGAAATCATTTAGTTTAATTCCGAAAAACCATCACGACGAAATCAATTAGTTGTGTTAATAGTTCTTAACTTAAAAATTGCCAATCTTTACGAAAATTGTATTAACAATCGAGTTGTAGCATTAGAAGTGACCGATTTACGAAACGTTTGCAGCAGCCCACGTACAAGAAAAATAAATTGTACATTTCTTATCAACTGCGATCATCGTTAGAATCAAATGCATTTAAATAAATTAGTTGTATATAAAATACCATTGAATTTTTATTTAATATAAAGTAGCAAAATGATCTTTTGATTTTGGATTCGGAATGTAAGAAATTTCTATATCTCAGGAGGCAGGAAAAGGAGAGTGACATCTTGATACTCGATGATGGAAAAAATGTGTGGGAAGTCGCCATTATTTTAGGATAAATAATATATCTCTTACAAAATTGGAAGTATGAAGTGATACAAGAAAGAATCAGTAAAGTTAAATAAAATTAAATAGTTTTACAATAAAATAACGCATAGAATTTAAAAATTTTATTAACTGCAATAAATGTTGAATATTAAAAATAAAAATATGTCCCGAGAAATTTTCTATGGGAGTGTTGACTGTCGTGCGAAGGAAATCATGTTATACGAAGCATACATTTATCATACGAATTTATGAAAATAAAATACGAGCTACGGAGAACGATGAAAATATCTTTTGTCTTTGCACATTCGATGAAGAGTTCTGCATTTTATCATTTAATTTTTAATTTATAAAAATTTTATATTTAATCTATACTTTAAACTGTTATAACTTTGTAAATAAAAGATTATTTATCACGTCGTGTGAGAGCTAATCGCGTTGTAAAGGAACATATTGTATGGGAATTTGTTGTACTAACATAGTATAAGGTGGCCACTGAGAAACTGAAGGGTTTGAAAAAGTCATAACTTGTTCACTTTCAATCTTTTTTATTTTCTTTTCTTGTAGGTCATATAAAAAAAAAATATTGAAAAAATCCACTAATTATTTCCAAATAAAATAATAAAAAATTTAAAAAAATATGTGTTTTTAAAAGTTATTTTTGTTATTTTTTTATATCATTCGGTCTTTTAGTGACAACTCTCTATATAAGTAGAATAGTTCTTGTACAAATAAATTTACACGTACCAATGTAATATTTAAAGAGCGATATATTATTTCCCGAAAATCAAAATTTTACTTTGAGAAAATATACGATGGCCATTACACGTGGACCATATCATCTTTTTTCGTATTTCTACGATAGAAATTCTATTTCCGTTCTGGTCACTGCATCCTTTGTACAGGAGGCTGGAAGTCTCATTCCCGTTTAAAGATACGAATTGTATGGAAGATCATCGAAGAAGATCGCTTTAAGCTAAAAACGATTCAAAAGATAAGTAGCTATCCCACGGCCATGGAATTATGTTTGACTCCATTATGAATACCATCTATGTACATATATTACAGAATTTCTAAGAGTTCTATTTTGAACCGGAAAATAGGAATCTTCCTATAGAACACTAAGTATTAAAAAAATTTTCTCACGTTCGATGATAATTAATGTTTTCAATTCTCTACTCACGATTATGATCAATACGAAGATTGTAATCCCACTTTGAAATTTATGTACAAAACTATATATGCATTAACTGACAGCTGCATCGATTATCTTTTACTTTTAGCAAGTATGATGCTTGTAAAATGCGACCTTTTATTAAGAAATTAATTTTTAATTAAATTGACGAATAATGTTGCAAACGGCGATAAAATTTCTCCCGTATTTTACCATGTGTTTCCGTTTAACTCTAATGAAATATCGAAATGTAGCAAGTTCAATCATTTTACACGATTTCATTAAACAACTGAATTATTTAATACTTCATTGACACGAAGCAATCGGACACACAAAGCGTTACAAATTTATACGAACTATTTTTTGCGACTGAATGGATATAATGTATGCATTACGTACGTTATTAATATAATTGTAAAAAGGATATTAAATCGAATGCGATTGGAAATTAAATTTCTCTTTTGTACTTGTTCTTTTTTGTTTTACAATTGAGAAGGGTGTAAAAACAGAATAGTTATACTCAGAATCAGAATAGCTATACCCAGACAATAGATATTTATGCACGAAAGATATACAAATATGCATTAAAGATATGTGAATACGACCTTACATATGTATAACATAGAGAATGAAACGATATAGACTATATTTCCGACAATAAACAATATTTATGTACATATTATACATTTAATAATATTTTAAAGTTACTCTTGTACATTATAACTCATATTGCAATAAATTAGAAGCATTAGTTCTAAATTTGACGTGGTTTCATTGACGTTTGTCTGTCAAAATTAATTTATATGCATGGAAATGTTGGTTCTGTTATCGTTTCTATTAATAACAAATTTGGGATCATTCCCCATTCAATTTTGGATTAATGCTTGTTTAATTTGTCGAACTTTTGGGCATTTTGAAAAAAAATTGAAAAATATTTAATCACGCTATTGTACCTTATATTGTACTATATTAGGTAAACACATTTAATTAAACACTATTCATTCTTTCACGCAAGTCCTGTTAGCTACGATAATCAAACACCGAAATGTATGAATTGCAAATACAAACTGTCTAACGCTCAATTGCAAAAACATGACTTCACGTGACCTATAATTACTATTGGCTACGTGTTATGCATCAACACTACTGCCGTTTAATTACTGTTAGACTAATTTGTTGAAGTTAATTTGAAAAGCACGGAATGTTGTTACATGTGCCTTCAAGCATAAATGTGAAAATAAAAAGAATTTCTAGAATCCTGAAATTGTAAAATAGATTTCTGACCCAAGTCCCGTTGCTTTATCTGTTTTCTATAAAAATACGCATTTACGTGACAATCCGCTGTCTAACTGTGACAAGCTGGAACAAAACGTATCAAAGGAGTCTGTTCTGTGTATCGGAATGATCAAGTTAAAAGTGGGTGAAGAATTTTACTCGTTTCCTGACTGTGAACATCCTGCGCGGAAATCGAAATGTTAATACTGAATAACTGCGGGCGAATCGTGTGACGGTATGGAAATTTTCACGCCTAAGGGAACGTGGCAGTACAGAGGGAAAAAATTGCATCTCCAGGCGAGATGCACGTCTCGAAAAAAAAGAGAGAGAGAGAGAGAGAGAGAGAAAATAAAAAATAAAAGAAAACCGTGGCGAGGCCTCTGGCAGCGTGGCGTACAACGAATCAACGTAATTGCAGAGACCGCTGCCAGAGACTGAGATTCAGACCGGGATGCGATAACGAGTGCAAAAAGGCTCGAAACGTTTTCAGGAATATTCGACGGGTCTCGAGTTCAATTTATCTGGCATTCAAGCCACCGTGTGCTGCTTCCCCAACAACACGTTTGCCCGCGCCGTGTTTCAATCGGACACGGAAACTAAGTTCCTGAACTAAGTTTCAAAAACTGAGTCTCGACGTGTCACTTTTATTTTCGTTTCTCCCTCGTCTTGAATCGCGAACGTGCTTTTCTTCGTTTTAATTACGGTCAGTAAGCGCGAGGACACGCGTCGCGTTCATAGTCATGCTGGAAACTAGGGAAAATCGAGGGACAGATTCCTGGGACACCATCCATCAAGGCACCGATGAATTTTATCTTTAATGGACTCGCTCTGTTAACACTTGTTTAGATATATTACAAATGCAAAACAGTGTATTTTTAGATGTTTAAATGATTTTTTATAAAATACATGAATAAATGTTTATGTACTCTATTGTATTTTTTTTTCCACTTTAATACTAAAACTACCAGAGTGATCAAAATGACTAATTCATAATTTTTCTTTTTAGATATATTACAGATGCAAAATAGTGTATTTTTAGATGTTTAAATGATTTTTTATAAAATACATGAATAAAAGTTTGTGTATTCTATTGTATTTCTATTTTTCTTTTTCTTTTTTTCACTTTAATATTTCTAAAAATTCTATGCCTTAGATAATAATAAAATAATAATATTTAACTAATTAATTATTATATATAAATTAAATTTATTTAAAAAGAAACTAGATATCAATAAATACGAAAAACATTTAATTTCTAAATATATATTTATTAAATATATTTTTTATTTGACAAAAATAATAATATATTTATATATATTTCGATCATTTATTTTCGAGATAATTATATTATTAAAATAAATTAATTAACCCTGATATAAAAAGTAAAAATTTTATTTTACTTATAATTTTTTAATAAAATTCATTTTCATTACTTTTAACTATTAATAATTATATTAATTTGAATTATTACTATAATACATATATAATATATTATTTATTATAAAATTTTATTTATTTATATTTATATTTGATTTATTATTAATAATAAAGTTATATTTTAAAATAAAATTTTTAATTAAATTTAATTCGATTTAATGTAAATAAATAATTTTATATAAACTAAAATTTTATCTAAAAACACTTTCCAGTACTTTTACTATGTTACGACTTATTCCTATTAGAAACTGACGGGCAATTAATACTTAATTCAATTAAAATAATTAAATTAATTTATTATTAAATCCTTGGTAGTTCCAGTGTTAACGAAGGTAACTCAACGGATAGCATACTTATAAGAAAGAACGTTATTTTTCCAATATAATTCCCTTGAAAATTATTTTTCTAAATACAAGCTTGAAGTTCTTATACTCTTTGGAAAAGAGTTTTCTCCCAAAAAGAGAACTATGTATGCATTCCTCAGTTCTTGAACTTGCTTTCTCTTCGTGCAATGGTACAACTTGTGCAATTATTTTTAAACACTCATCAGTGTTAAACACTGTTTGTTAAACACTCCATACACATATTGAAACATGCCGAGGAATTATTACCAAAAGATATTTTCAAACAAAAAGAACCAAGGCAGCTTTTAATACGTGTTTAGAAATGAAGTATAAATATTTCAGTTCTATCTCTTTTCACTTATCGAATATTTCGTTTCCCAGACTTTCTTCTGGAAGGAATTTGGGAATTATTTATGAAAAGAGCATTTAGTGGCCAATTGACTTTAATGCAGGATTGCAGGAAATTTCACTTGAAATAAAGATAAAAGAAAAAAAAAAAACAATTTTTGGAATAAACAAACGAACATTTGAAATGATAGTTGTCTATAAGAAATATATATTACTTCTTAGAACTATCGTTGCAGAAGTTTTATGAATAATTATATAATTTTATTATTTTAACACTATAACAATCACACAATATTAATCAATGACAGATTTCAGATTTTTGTCTATTACAAGTACTTAAAAGATACGAAAAGATATCTTACTTAAAAGAAACGAAAGATATTCTTGTCGAATATTAATTTCTATTTGAACAGAAACATAATTGTTTAATTATCATTTAAATTATAATTATAATTATATATTTGAATTATAATTATATTATATTTATATTATAATTATATAATTATATGTAGAATATGTTGTTCTAGCATTAAATGGATATTTCATCATTTGTCTATTTATATTAATATTTTTGTTCATCAAGTACATCAAGTATATCAAGTATAGATGTATGATGTAAAAGTTAGAGTATTCAACCTATACTACCCATTTAATTGTGGTAATAAAGTATATTACCTAATCCATTTTAAGGTATTTTTATGGATTATATACCATATTAATTATGATAATAATGTGATAATATAGTAATATGGTAATAAGATATTTTAAAAATAAGGATTAATAACTACCTCATAAATTTCAACGATTTTTAAATATGTTGTAGAAATCGATATTTTGAATAATTTTAAATTTTTTAGCAGTTATTTTGACGATTAGGTCTTTACTTTTGAGATATTAATAAAAAAAAAAAACTTTCGATTCAATACACTGAAGTCTGATTATACAAATGTTACTGTAACAACTATTTTTATTGCAGCAGTTATCGCCGCCAGGTGTCGACTAATCGATGACATAATAACGATATTGGTCTCAATATTACAGTGTCCCATCTGCAATCAATATGATTGAATTTCATTTCCGTTTCGTTGACGTTTCTTTTTTTAAATTTTTCACGTTACTCGCTAAAAGAAAAAAGAAAAAATAGGAATAGGAATTGAAGCTGTTTTCTGGGAAAGTAATCCTTTTAAGGACGATATTGCGAATAACCGAGTTTACATGAAATATTCTACAGACATTGAGGCCGATATCGCTATTATTATGTTACGTAAACAATCCCCTGGCGTTTATCGATGGTGATTATTATATAGCGTTGACTGCTATGTTAGTCATGCTTGCACAAGCAGAATTCAATGCGTTGTATCAAAAGTTTTTTTTATCAATATTTCGAAACTAAAATTTTATATATTTTGGGACCTTTCATTCTCAAAATTTTATGTCGATCAGGAACTGCCGTTTTTCGGAACTATAACAACATATGATTAGAATTCAATATATCAGTGCTAGTATCTACTGTTTTTTGCAAAATGTTGATTACCATGATTATTAAAATTAGTGAGGGAGTAGTTAAATAAAGTCTAGAACTTTACCTTATTTTCTATTTTTATTAATTTGTTTATATTCTATTTTGTATAAAATGAAATGACCAAAATTCTATTTTATATTTTTATTATATTTATTATTATTATATTTTTATATTATAATATAATATATTATATATTTATATATTATAATATTATATTAACTGCTATAATATTATATTATTTCATATTATTCATATTTTATTATAAATTATAAATTATATTCTATGATACATACATATTAGTACTCTATTACATACACATATACAAGTGATGAGACACATGAGAAAAAAGAAAAATAGTGTTATGTTAAACAATGTTATGCCAAATGAAGGAAATATATGTTCATAAAAGTAAACAAAGAATTATTATTAAGAAATTTATTAATTATTAATAAAAAAATTGATGTTAATGCAAAAAAATATGATTTTTGTTCACTGTTTGTGAAATGTCGAAAAGACATAAATATGCATTATAACATGTATCCGATTTTGATCTAAATTAAAACTATCGATTATAAAAAAATGATTTAGATAGGATGTGAATGATTTCGAGAATGAACGCGTATAAATGAAAATGATTGGTGAAATATGATTTGAAATGAAAATGATTGGTGAAATATGATTTGAAATGAAAATGATTGGTGAAATATGATTTGAAATGAAAATGATTGGTGAAATATGATTTCTTAAATGAAGTTGTACAATTCTTAATTCACTACTTGGTATGCTTTATAAAAAAGTATTAATCCATGTACGTTATCCATATACAAAATTATTAATTTACAATTCAGAAGATATAGCTTTAATTTTACAGATTCATTAGAATTACTCTTTAGATCTTTCTATCAGCACAATATTTTTAGAGCCGTAAGACAAAAAGAAAGATTTTGCATAAAATTACTTACAATTAATATTATTATTAAATATCATAACAATGTTGTCGTAGGTACGTAATGTGAAGATTAGTTTTTTTTTTTAATCGCTATATTTTAATCGCTGACAGCAATGAAATATTTACTACACTTTAGCAAATCTTACGTTCCAAATCTCATTCGCAAGTAAATTTATAATATAATCGTTCTACTATGACCTAGGTATGACAGTTGCTATCGTGTGATATGTTTATGTTCATCTATGTACATACATAGTATGTATACGTTGCACTCACATGACCCTGCCATAGAGTTATGTTAACCCTCATTCATCTTTTACGTCAATTTGGTACATTGCAAAATGTGTAAAATCACGATATAAAATTAAACATCTATACTTGATAGTAGATTATACTTGACAGTAGATGTCTATGCAATTGAATAGACATTTATTGTTAATAAAAGTTAATTTATTGTTAATAAAAGAATTTAAAAATTTAACTATTTATCTTTTCAGTGTAGGTATTAATTTCTTACCAGTATAAGAATTTGCATTCCAATTCGACACCAAAGGGACAAATTAAGTTGGAAAAAAAAGAAACAGATCAAATGAAGATCGATCAATACTGATGCATAAGCATTTAATGCTACAGTCAATGTAACAAAAAGTATTGTCAAACATATAGAATCTACTTTGGCAAAATTGGATATCAGGATCGTCTAAATTATGATTAAAAGAAGTAATCGAGCAAAAGCCATTGAAGGTTCATCGCTCATATACTTATCGCAAATTTTTAACTTTTAATTGCAAGATCAGTGTCGGAAAAATCCAATTATTTCCACCTAAACGATAGATAGGATAAAATTTAATATCTTAATGACGTTGAATAGAATTACTAGAATAATTGCTATGTCATTGTTAAAAGATTTTTTTCCCAGTAACATGATTGTTAGGTAGTTGGAATTATAATCATAAAATGTAGAAAAAGATTCCGTGTAATATGTAGGTAACATCAAGATAACGACACTACGAATCACTCGTTTAATTATTCTCTATTCAAAAACGATGGGCTAGCACGTTTGTTCAATCATCTCTTTCATTTCAACTCTATTCAGAACGTGTAATAATCATACATCAATGACACATTTCCATTAAAATAAATGGTAAAAAAGCACAAGGTAAATGCATATGAAATTTGTGTTGAAATAATTACAAAAAATTCATTCGTTAATTCCAGTATAAAAGCAATGAATGAAAATATAAAATACTTTACAAGCGTTATCAAGAAAGAAGTTTTAATATTACTTTTAAAAAATATTTAGAACAATATATGCGTTTGCGAAATTTACTTTCTAGTTAATTTAATTCAATCAAATTTAATTCAAAAAAGTAAAGTAATAAATTTCATATGAAATTTGTGTTGAAATAATGACAAAAAATTCATTCATTAATTCCAGTATAGAAGTAATGAATGTAAATATAAAATACTTTACAAGCGTTATCAAGAAAGAAGTTTTAATATTACTTGTAAAAAATATTTAGAACAATTAAGTTGGTATGTTCTTTGATCATTTGCGAAGTTTATTTTCTAATATATAAGCTAATTTAATTCAATCAAATTTAATTTCTATTTTAGAAGATGGTTGTCTTATTCATCGTTTATGTTATTCGTTTAAATTATTTGAGTTAATAAAGATTTACGTTTTTTCTTTGTTTTGTTAATTAAATGAAATTAGACGTACATGTGTATTGTTAATTATTAAACGAAATTACAAAATATTTTCACATATAATTTTGAAACAGATATTCTTCTTAGAAACAATTTTACGTTACATTTTATTTCATTTCATTGATCTAGAGAGAAAAATCATTTATATAGAGTATTTAAATGCGAACATTTAAATATCTTTACTGTTGTTATTATTTTGAATATTAGGATTAAATAGCGAAATTAGGATTTCTTGGATTTTTGTTAATTAACTCAAAGTCCAATAAAAGGGCAAAAAAAATCGTACAGCAAGATTTAAGAGGTAAAGGGAAGTTATTACTTCGATCTTCGAAATTATGATAGATCTAGTCACGAAAAGAATTTTTCAATGATCATTATTTTTCAATTAAATTTTTGTAGTTTTTAAAACTTTAAAGCTTTATAGTTTTCCCATCTGTTGCATGCTGTAACAATATCTTTGAAAAAAAAACAACTCAAACTTGATAAAGTCAATCAAACTCGTACGAAGTTTAAACGTATCGTTTAAAGTATCGATAGTTTCTTATCGAGCGAATACTTTTCCCGTCCCCGATATTTGAACCGTGTAAATATGTAAATCTCTGTTTAAACGGACAAGAAATAAAACAGCTTTGACACAGGGTGGGCAAAGAAACGTGCAGACGAAGAGGAAACTGCTAAGGTCATGACTGACGTAAAACCTAGTTCCCTTACCTTAGTTAAATTGGCTAGGAGCCAACCAGGACTATTACAACGCGGCGCAACGGCAAGATCCTATTCGTCAGCCAGCAAGGATCTGCTACGTGTTTCCAAGTATACGTTGCAACATAGCGTTATCGCTTATCGCGTTAACCTCTTGCGCTGGAATGACGTGCCACGCACGTCGAGAATTCTTTGTCCCAAAATTGCAACATTTTCTCAGTTTTAAGTATATTTAAGTATAATCCAGGCAAAACAAATAATAAATTTATTACATCTCAATAATTTCTATCCAGTGATATCATATCGACGGGTTCAAAAGAAAGAGAAAACGACTAATTGTTGTATACGGTTCGGTCACTCGTTATGGTCCGCAATCAGTTGCCAGTGCAAGTGGTTAATCTCTTGTGCTGGAATGACGTGCCACGTCAAGAATTTTCTATCCCAAAATTGCAATATTTTCTCAATTTCAAGTATATTCAAGTATAACCCAGGCAAAACAAATAATAAATTTATTATTTCTCAATAATTTCTATTCAGTGATATCATACCGACGAGTTCAAAAGGAGAGCGACGAATTATTGCATACGGTTCGGTCACTCGTTATGGTCCGCAATTAGTCAGCGCAAGTGGTTAACCTCTTGCGCTGAAATTACGTGTCACGCACGTCAAGAATCTTTTATCCTAAAATTGCAATATTTTCTTAGTTTTAAGTATATTTAAGTATAACCCAGGCAAAACAAATAATAAATTTATTTTTCTCAATAGTTTCTATTCAGTGATATACCGACGAATTCAAAAAGAAAGCGACGAATTATAGGTTAACCTTTTGCGCTGGAATGACGTGCCACGCACGTCGAGAACCTTTTATCTCAAAATTGCAATATTTTCTTAGTTTTAAGTATATTTAAGTATAATCCAGGCAAAACAAATAATAAATTTATTTTTCTCAATAGTTTCTATTCAGTGATATACCGACGAATTCAAAAAGAAAGCGACGAATTATCGTATACGGTTCGGTCACTCGTTATGGTCCGCGAACCAGTTTGCCAGCGCAAGGGATTAATAAAGTACAAGGAATATGGTTATTTTTCAAATTCCCAAGATACGAATACGTGTTTTCGTTTAACATGTGCTATCTATTAGTATAGTCATGCTATTTAACATTGTGCTATAACATACATGCACAATTCTAACTAATGAGGTAATTAATTTGGTTGTACGTAGACACTCCTAGTTTCATATATAATAATTCAATGGACAACTGAAATAGCAAGGAAAAGAAGAGATCTGAAAGATACATTTACTCTATGTTTTATAATTTTCTCAAGAATTCCAAGAATCTCGAGAATCCCGATTTCTTCGACAATCTTGAGAATTCTAGAGAGTCCCGGAATTGTTGAACTTTGCGATACTCGCGCATTTCCACGCACTATTTAACCTTTCCGCTTAGCTGACAAGAGACATACTAACGAGTGTCAATTTTGAAAATAGGCGACTGAATTTTCTTGTCAAAATACGGATGTACATTTTACAAAATATGGATATAAACAACATAAATCACTTGTTGTGTCACGTTTGCATGTACTTTTTCTGACCTATTTTGTTGTTCCAATTTTTCATTTTAAGGATATAAAAAAAAAAAAAAAACTGTAAACTAAACATATTTAAATAATATATGGCCAACGGAATATGTAATTGTTGAATTAGCATTGACTCTGGTTCAAATGAGACTTGCTGGTCGATAAAATTTTATAGGCGCCTATAATTTTATAGGCGTCTCTCGTGCCAGCGGATCAAAACAGATTAAGCGCCTATAGTATCATAAGAGCAATTTTTTAAGTACCTTTGGGCGCCTACAGTATCGCAAGCGAAAATTTACTGAGCGCCTTTAGGCGCCCACAGTATCACAAGCGGAGATTTACTGAGCGCCCTTAGGCGCCTACAGTACCAAAAGCGGAAATTTACTAAGCGCCAACGGTAGTCAAAGGGTTAAGATACAATCACGATCGAGAGACTGACTGCGAGAGTCGTTAATTCAGAAAATTAAACGAAGTTGTCAGCTAGAACACCGGGTAAGGGTGGCTGGGCGCTGTTCAGCCCACGTGAGGTCTTCGATCTCACGTTTGCGTTACACGTGGAGATTCGTAAGCAAAGATACAAGACGAACATGACGCTCTGCTCTGCTCTGCTCTGCTCTGCTCTGCTCTGCTCTGCTCTAAGGTACCTGACGCGTTTGAAGCACGTAAATTGCGAGGCACCGCGGAGTTCACGTTCCGGTGACCCGCGTGTTCCTCAAACACCCTGGAAATTCGTGAGCTTTCAAGCCGCGATATTAAATGCAATCGCACAGGATGAGGAAACGCGCGTACCCAACAGAATAAGTAACGAGGAACATTGACGCGATCGCGACGTTTTATTCCATGTCCTAGTTTTCACTAGCCCGATGAAATATTATTTCTGAAGAATTCTGAACATATGTAAACTTAGTAAATTAATTCGATTAATTAATGTCTCTTTAAACGATGTTCAATTCTCTACGAGACAATCCTAAGCCGGAGGGCAACTATATACAGGTTGTTTCGTAATTCGTGGGACCCACTTCGGAAGCTGTACGCTTAAAAATAATGAAAAAAAAGTCATATAAATATATGTCCTGTCTGTCTTCGTTTATGAGATATAATGAATTTTATAAACAGAGCAAACTCCCTGTCCGGTCTCTCTTTCCATAGACCGCAATAGTTCATAAGCAAGAATTCGCACTGTTCAAAAATAATATTTACTTGATATCTTCGTTTTTTGTACTTGGTTCCCGCAAAATGTGTGAACGTGAAGAGAGTTTTGTATCTATCATACTTTTCACTAATGAAGCTAGTTTTACCAGGTATATTCATAATAATTATAATTGGGATGAAGAAAATCCACATGTTATTGTGCATTCAAGACATCAACACCAGTTTAGTTTAAACGTATGGGCAGGAATAATTGATAAATTTTTAATTGGACCTTTTTTTCTTGATAGGAAACTAACAGGCACAAAGTACATTGATTTTTTGATCACGCGTTTACAAATATTAGAGCAAGTTCCAGATATTAGACTTGGTATGCGGTTCATGCATGATGGAGATCCGCCGCATTTTAGCCGAGTGGCTAGGCAATTTTTAAATCAAAACTTTGCAAATAAATGGATTGGTCGTGGAGGTCCTATTGCATGGCCTGCTCGTTCTCCGGATTTCAATCCATTAGATTTTCNGCAGGCTTGTCTTCAAATGCAAGGTGGTCATTTCGAGCATCTTTTGTAAAAGTAATTAAAACAGAGAATTCATTATATCTCATAAACGAAGACAGACAGGACATATATTTATATGACTTTTTTTCATTATTTTTAGATAACACGTACAATCAGCTCCCGAAGTGGGTCCCACAAGTTACGAAACACCCTGTATATGTTTTTTGCAAATAATGGGACACATCTTTCGTAATATAAACTTTCACGTCTGTCTTAGTTGCATAAATGATTTAATTAACTTTTTTATTCTAATGAATCTCACGTAAATATAGAGTCATAGGTACATACAGGTGTCTAGTATCTCTTCTTGAAGATAGAAAACGATTGCAGAATAAAGTTTTGTACGGTTTAACAAACTGTATCATCGTGTGACGCAACTTTTTGCAGAAATGCATCGATTTTTGTATGCAACTCTGACTTTTTTTTTTTTTTTTTTGCACGAACCAATTTTTCGTTCGCTGTTTTGGATAAAAATACGAAGTTGTAGAACGTATTGGAGAGACGTATTTTCATAGTTTGCGGGTATATTTCAAATTTTACCACAAATAAATATAATAAAAAGCGGAACAAACTTATGGAATGGTCCAATGTACACACGCACATACTTACTTAAAAATATGATCTGCTTTCTGTTTCTAATGATATGATTATACGAGTTTCCGTTTGTATTTCTCAATTACTCAATTAGATGATATTCCGTTTCAATACAGGGTCGATCATTATGATACAAACCTGAAGCAATCGCATATGGAGGATTAACCTAAATAATCAGTCACGCATATCATCTATAAGCTTATAAACACAAATTCTACTTAGTATATTCCTCTATATACGTTGTTTTTGACAAATCCTAATTTTCTCGATTTATCGTTTAATTCATACTTTCTCAGCTTGTTTACTTCCCACGGATTTTAGACTTGCCGTAAAACTGCTATTACTATATTTGTCATAGCTTTGGTGATTCGCGTATCTTTCGATTAATCTCATCCCGAACGACGGTAAAACGCATCGAATAAAGTTTGATTCAATGTTTGGAATATTCGTAATTTGTGATTCTTTTTAGTTGTAAATACGGTGAACTCGCTTGCATTGAAGCATGCGACAAGATAGGAAACAAATACGATGTATTTTAACGCTAGAACTATCGACAGTTAAGGAGCTATTTATTTAAAAGTCAAAATGACTGGTCTTTAAAAATAGAATATTTTTATATTTATTTATTATTTTCTTACAGAAGGAATTCCATATTATGTAGTACATTTTTAGTATTAATTAATTTGGTATTATTAATTCATTCGGGACCATGATCCCTAAATGAGGGATGATGCATTTTATCACTTACACGTCAATAAGTATAATAAAGAATATATGCTTTGGTAACAAAAATATTTAAAAAATTTCCATTTTAAAGTTAAGTTATTCTTACAGTATAAAGTAAATTATTAGGTTGTGTTAAACAGCTTATCGGATCCTTTTGCACTTTGACTGGTATAAGTAGCCATGATACAAAATTAATTTGATTTTAAATAAACAAACAAAATAATAAAATTCATTATATTATACCTTTAGTTATTGCTGCAAAAGTCATTACATAATTGCGAATAAAAAAATGTAACACGAAGTAGGAATTTTAAAATAAAATTAGCCGGTCATTTTGACTGGTGTGACAATTCTAAGTGTTAAATATCACGTTAAAAATACGTACAGCGGAACAATGACTCGTAGAAATATTTTTACGTGTAAACAGCTCCCAAAATTTTGCCATTCTTTTGCGAAACACTGGCACCAAGTTTCTGCTGTTTCACGTTATTTGCGAGTTAGTATAACGCGACTAAAATCGATTTTTTTTGCATATTCTTAAAGGACACAGTTTCAAAAATAAATCTTTGTAACCCTACATGTGAACTAAAATTCACGGAGTTATGGTTGTTTGAAAGATGCGACGACCAGCGTCATTGTACCGCAATACTAAACTTTAAAGGCATTTTTCTGGAAACTATGTTTTTCAGAACGGTATCCATGATATCTCAAAATCTACTTGATCAATTGACTCAAAATTTTAAGTACGCATTTAGTACATGTGTGGCTATATCAGAATCAACCAAAAAAATTTTATTTTTTATATTTTTCTAGGCTTCCGAAGTTTAACAAAAACATGCAAAAATCGATAATCGAACTTCAAAGTATCGCCACTTTTTTAATTACCGACTTTTTTTCTTTTATTTTGGTACCTGCTATAGCCAAACTCATACTAATTAAGGAACATTCACGTTTTTTTTATTTCCGACAAGCAGAATGGCCGGAATCACGGACACTGTAAAGCGACCATGTTCGAGAGTATGCCACTAATTTTAACTGTTTTTGTCCCAGAAAATTTTAAAACGTCGTTGAAATACGTACAAACAAACCTTGTCAATTTGACTGCAAAAGGTATAATAGTTTCTTTGCAAAAAATTCCCTGACAAAGTTAAGAAAAAAGCACGCACCTCACGCTAGAATACCCTCTCGATAAATTTCTAGGCGAAGGGACGTGTCTCTCATTGATCCCGTCAATTCCGTACAACCTCCTCCCCCTCCCCCCTTATTCATCGAACAAATTTCAGTTGCTTCAGCTGTTTTCCTTCGGAAAATACCCGTGGCGCGAGAAAAAGAAAGAAACAGGAGAAAAAGCAAGGAAAAAAGAAGAGAGAGAGATCTTGAAGCGCTGCTCAGCTTAAAGATGAAAACGGATTCGGGTCAACATGGCGGCTGCGCGCTCCAGTCTCGGTGCGAAGGAACTTCGCGCATGTCGGGGAATTGGGACGACGCCGGTCGGAACAAGGGTGGTAAATGGATTCGGCTGGAACCCGAGTTTTCCCATAACTCGGGTGAAAGTATCGCGAGATGGTTGTTGACGCGGGACAGAGGGTGGACAGAATCACCGAAACACGACACGATTTCCGGCGGCGATGGACAACGTGTCCGCGTGACAACGTTTGCGGTGGCCGCTTGAAAACATGTCTTTCATCGATAACACTGTTTCCTTTTTTCATTTGGAAGCAGCGAAGCATGCGGGATGGAGTGTTGGACGGGTGCTGGCGTGTAGCCAATGCGACGTCTCGAAAGAGTCGCACAGAGCCTAAGGTGACCCAGCTGCGTAACATCGGGAAAGATCAAGGCGAACCGAAACCCCCATTCCGACGATCGGATGTATTACGCGATGAGCGGCGCTGTGTCACGGAGAGAAAAAAATCGTTTAACGGACCATCGCCCAGGTGTACAGGGATGGAAAGGTAGCGTAAGTGGAAAAGCGAGCAGCGTGAGGGAGGAATCAGCTGAAGCTAAAGCATTCTCGCCGCTTTGAAGACTCCCGGAGGGAAGTGTGTTGGACGAATCTCGAGAACATCGCGTGGAACAAAGATAGAGGACTGCCGAGAATGCTTTGAGAGACGTAATGCTCGTGCCGAGTAAAGGGAAAGGGGAAAGAGAGAAAGAGAGGAGAGAAGGGCGCGAAGAATGAGCTACCATCGAAAGCTAGGAACGAGGTGGTGAATTCCTCTTCAATCCACGCACTGGGAAACACCAAAGCGGAAATTTCTGCGTTACAGGCGTCAAATTCCTTGGATATATACATACGTACACAGTGACGAGCGAAGCTGAGCACACACATGAATTTTTCAACATTAACATTTCTATTTCATCGGGTGTTAAAATATGTAATGTTTTGAAAAACATTTTGGCTTTTTGAAAAAATTTTATGTACGACCTTGTCACTGCCGTTACTTTAAATATCAATTGTTTTCGTGGAGTCAGTTTTACTCTGCAATTAATTTAAGTGAAAAATCATCCTCCAAAATAAAGTTAAACTTAACGTAACTTCCAATTTATGTAAAAGATCATATAACAATCCACTTGGTCTCTTAAAACGTAGAATTTCTGTATTCACTGTATCCTGAGTTTGTTTTTTTCTCAAGATACTTCAACACCATATAGCAAATGGAAGAGTGTCCTTTTCTTAAAAAAAAAAAAATTGTAAAAACTTACACGTATGTAAAAACATTGAAAAATTCTATTTACAATCAAATCCATCACCGTCTTGAAGATTAAAGTTTCTCATTCACAACAATCTCTTAAATACGATTGGTTTTTTTCATCATTAAACATTGAACATTAAAGTGTCAGTTAAAAAATTTAAAGAATTTTAATATTTCGCCAATTAATCTTAATGTTCAAAGTTCAATAAAACTGCAAAAAAGGATCGTACAATCTGTTTACAACAAGTTATAAAGAATCGTTGTAAACAGAAAATTTCAATTTTCAAAGCCACGGTGGATCGAGTTACGAAAAAAATTTTTTAATATTTTTACAGATATCTGAATGTTTACAATTTTTGAGAATAAAAGTACTCTTATTTTCTTACCGAAAAAAACGAACTTAAGATAGTCAAGGTAGAAGATTTACGCTTTGAAATTAGAGAGTAGATTCTTGCATAATTTTCTTTCATGAAGTTATAACAGTTTAAGTATCGATAATCTTTCATCATTGTATGTTCGTCGATCCTTTTAAATCCTTCGTTAGAAAACAATCCTTAGTCTTATCTTTCCAACAAGATATAACAAAGAAACAACAACTATTTCTCGAGAATTTCAAGAAATTTCCCGAAAATTTCGGTAAATTTAACCGAGTTAATTTAACGAGACATTATCACCATGTTTCGCTCTCCCAACATCGTTTCTTCGTAATTGATTATCATTTGAATAAACGAATCCAACGAATTTTCAAGATTTGATTGCCATGTGCCCTCACATCAATAATTAACTCAGTGAAATATCGATTAGGTGCTCCAATCTTACAAAAGTATGAAGTTAATAAATAAGCGAATAAGATATCATAGAATTCAACTTAGTTTTGATACTTATGTTAACACGACAGCGCTTTGCTCGTAAGGTTTCAAGTTTGTTTATCACGCTAATCGGATTTATGTAGATCAGTACACTGAAAAGTATTATTCGATAAAATATGATACTTAATATAACAGATTTGAAGATAATAGGCGTTACGTAATTAATTGCGCGGGAAGAGAAAAATTTAAATAATTGAAAATCGAATAATCAGGAATTAGAATAAATTAAATATTATTAGATAATATTGATTATTAGATAATGAAACGATAAATATTTTAATTTTAATTTAAAGCTTCTAATTTTATCTACATTGCGACATCCATAATAAAAATAATTTGTCCCCAACAACTCTGTTGTTTTATAAATAAGCTGAATACGAACCCAGGAAAAACTTATAAATACTTGTAAAATAAAGTTACTTAAGAAATATCCTTAACGAGATTTTCAGAAGCTTTATTATGGTCGCGTAGCTTGCTGTTTTACCTATTTCATGTCTTTCCTTCTACTCTACTTTCGACAAAAATATTTACTGATTTACTGAAAAGAAAGGCAGTAGCAGTCATGTTTTACTAATTCGAATATACATACCATTTATGCATTGCAACCCCGGGAATATTCGAGGTAATAATGAAAGAATTCGTGTCTTGAATTCGTGCCAAGCGTTAACCACTGGAGACTAAATATTTTCGACGGAGTTTAAACTTATTAAAACACCCTTGCAAGTATGTGAAACTTGTGGCATTATCCAAGCGTAAAGCACAATATTATACAAAATTTGAAAATGAAAATGGAACTAATGTTGTAAATTGTTAAAATGTACTATATCATAATTTAGACATTTATTACAATGTGTGCAAATGCCGAGATACGAATGAATCTTTGTAAAACGATTTTCATATCTCGATGTAACACACGATGTACATCTCCACTCAAAAATCTTGTTAGAACAATTACTGTATTTATATGATAAAAATAGTACTTTATAAATTATATATGATAAATATTTATATATATAAATATATATAATAAATATATTTACAATGTAAATTACACTATAATTATATAGTGTAAATTACACTATTATACTATAAAAGTATAAATTATATACACAATATGCAATATAAATTATTATTTACAGTAAATTTTCAATAAATACATATAATATAATAAAATAAATATAATACAATAAATATGAAACATATTTTGTACAAGAAAGATTCTGTTAATATATCAATATATTGTATTATTATATTATTAATGTGTTATACTGCAGTATAAAATATGCAACAAATACTGAATATTAGAAGTAAAAGTGTCCTAGTATTTTTGAGCGGAAGTATATTTTCTACAAAATATATGCGCGTTCCAATGAACAGTTATTCGTGCTAAGGATAATGTAAATTATTCAACATTTGTACGAAAAAAAATCAAAGTATGAAATCTCCATCGAGTACATGGTTGTGCGCCATATTATAATATTCTATAACCGTGAGCCCGTTAGTAATAATTCCTTCAAAATTTCAGTAGGATGTCAATTACGAGGAAATTATTCTGGGTACGTATATTTGGCACAATTGTAAATTCAATAAAAACTGTAATTCAATATTGGAATATCAAGCGAGCTATAAATAATTACAGTTTACCGTCAACGCTGTGTTAAACTAAGCCAAGAGACAATGATCTTAAATGGACTTATGGACGGTATAGGGCTCTCAAACTCGTGTACTCGAATCCAAACGTACAGAATCCTAGCTGTAAGTGATCCTAGATGGGGGCGTGTCTGTGAATTATGTGCGCGGCTAATGCCTGCCATTTCACGACAGTAAATCGATCCTAAATTACGCAATCATAAGGAGGGTAGCTATAGCTAAGAATCCATTGGTACAATTAGACGAAATAGAATGACTTATGGAGATGAATTAAATTAATTATGGCGTGGAATTAAAGTCATCGTACATTCGGAGGGTCGTTCACAGTAGCAGGATACATTATGGCTATTGCCATTAGGATAATTAATAATTCCATGTCCTATCTATTTCCGATGTATAAAAATAGATTCTTTGTTTCATAATATGTTACGAAAAATGATTTCATCCTTTGTCGTGTTTGATTTTAGTATAGGTAATTAATTTTTATGAACACTAATAATACAAGTTTATAAATAATAAAGAAAATTTATTGTTCTTTTCCGTTCGATTTTATAAATATATAATTTATAATTATAATTAATATTATAATATATAATTAAATATATAAAAATTATATTTTATACTGCTTCATCATATATATATATATATATATGCGTGTAGCATCTTTCAAAATATTTTCTGATGAAAAACGTCCTGGTTTTAAAAAATACCAAATAATCGTTGCTTTTCGCAATGGCCTAATAGATGTAGCTTTTCATCAACCTTTCGTTTTTATCTAAGATTATTTTTATCACGAAAATCGTCAAGTTGTTTCATCACTCATCGTTTCTATCCGCTGCAATTATTTCTTTTTATTAAATATTTTGAGAAGCAAAAACGTCTAATCGCATTCAAAACAAAAGTTGTTAAGCCCTGTATAATTCATATGTTTTATCGTTGGTATTAGGGTTTTGGTATTGGTATAAAAGATCATAACTGTTTAATGAGTTCAGTGAATAACTGGAAGATGTATGAAGATGTATGATTAATCCTTTGGATACGTTTGACTGGCACTTGTTTCGCCTTTGTAAGTGTAAAACGAATTTAACTCGTCATTTGAATTGAGACAATATTCAACGTACTAGTCCATTTAAATAATTCTAGTATTTCGGTGAACAGATTAAATCACTTCCCTATGCAAAAATTATTTCAAATGAATCGATATTCAAAGGATTAATATATTCAATAAAACGTTTTCTAATAATAAGAAGCACGAAATTTAAATATATCTGTGATACCTTGTATAAACAAAATATTTAAAAAGATATATTTTTGCAATTAATTTAGAAAATAAATACAAGTTGGGAAACGAATGCCATAATATCAATTTGTTCAATGACAATGTGATTCAAAATATTAACCATTTTAAGAAACATTGTGCTTAAGAAGATTAAAAAAAAGATACGAGTGTTGTGGTAATTATGTTAACACTAAAACTACCAAAGTGGTCAAAATGATCAATTTATAATTTTCTATGGAAATTTTATATATTGACGACTGTGTGTTTTTAGATACTCGAGTAATTTTTAATAAAATATATTAATAGAAGCTTTTTCAATTCTTTGTTGTATTATTAACTTTTTCCTGTATCTTCCACTTTAAGGGGTCAGGACAGTTTGAAATTTTCAAAAAATCGATTTTTTTGTTTTGTTGTGAATAATAGTTTGAAGTCTTAGAATTAAGATACAAAAGATCCTAGCTTTTAAAATGATTTATTTTGGGGTACAATAATAAATCCGCGAGACACAGAATAATTTGTATCACTGTTTACAACTTTAAGCAGTATTATAAAGTGTAAATCGTGTGATTCAAATATCACTTTTGATGAATATTAGGAGACTTGGATTCAATTTAGTTGTGAATTGTAAGAACTGTGAGCCGCGATATATTTAAGTAAAAAAAGTAAGTAAAGGATACATATGAAAAATGACGTTCTGAAACTTTAAACGCGTTTTTCTCGAAACTAGGTTTTTAGAAATAGTGTGCAAGATATCTCGGAATCTAACCAACCGATTACCGTGAAACTTGGTACGTATCTTTAATGTAACATTTACTAGGGATTGGCGATCGAACATTTTTTAATTTTTAACAATTTCGAAAAATATAAACAAAAAAACGTAGAATACGTTGGCATAAATTCGATACATCAAAAACAAATAGCTGCAATTTTCACAATTTTCACAAAAATGAAAATTGTTGGATCGTCAATCCCTAGAGAATATCGTTTACTTTTGAACTTTTTTCGCCTTTTTATTGCCAATCCTGTTTGACTGGAATCATGCACACCGATAGGCAATGTAGGATGCCGTCGAAAAGTTGAATAAAAGCTGTCTTTTTTCTTTTTTAATGTTTGCCTTTTATATTTTAATGTGTTAAAATAAACCACAAAAGCTCGTGTCAATCAAATATGTCCTTTTTTTTTTACCAGCTCTCCAAAGTATTCGTAATTTTTAGGCCCGTCAAACTGTCCTGCCCCCCCCCCCCCCTTCATTTCTTTGCTATTGTATTGTATATTGTGCTTTAGTCGGTAGTTCTAGAGTTAAATGACAACCATGATAGCGGCGTTAACTTGCGTTAACGTTACGTCGAAATGACCAAAGGCATTAGGGACGATCACGGGCTGTTCAAAGTCTTGGACTCCCCAAGACAGATAAGCGAAGGGAGAACGGGCTTGTTACTGACGTGATTAATATCTGCAGAGACAGAGAGAGTTCGTCATTGATGAATCCGACCAATGTCTGTAATTCAGCTAGTTGATCCTAATACTGCGTTTGGAAGGACAGCTACTCACGATTTGCTACCGAACAGAGGGTTGCGCGCTGTGGTTACGTTGCACCATACATATTCATGTTTCCTTTGAGGCACGTGTTACACGCGATGCTTGTTTCGTCTTAATAGCAACATATATCGTAAGCCACGTTAAACCATGAACGACTTATCCATTTCTGATAATTGACGATCGGTAAGCATTGGTAAACGTGAAACACTTTCAGTGCATCCTGTTTGAAAGAAAAATAATTCTTTGTATAGAAAATTTGTTATTGACTACTGTTGATAAAAGTGGAACATTTCTGCAAATGTAAGACTTCGTTTTCAAGAACAGTAACTTGGAAAGTTTGTTGGATGTACATATAATTAATTAAAACTCGATTCGTATATTTCTATTTTAGTACTCTTTAATTTTTACTTACAGTAGCGGACAAATGATTGAAGACGAAATGAAAAAAAATAAATAATTGATTTATTTCACATAAAAAATATAAATACAGTGTTCTACTTTTCGGTATTAACTAATTAGACATTTGTTTATACACTTACAAAAAAAAATTTCAAATTTTGTTATTTCGCCCAGTAGCGAAGTTAGAAAAAAAGAAACGAAATCTGTATAATATTTCAAGACTACACAAAAAATATTTATTTTGGGTAAAAAGATATACACAATTTTTGTTTAAATTCAATATTTTGTCCAATATCCATTACTTTTTATTATTTCAACACATTTTCTTGCCATTTAATCTATTAATTTTTTACACTGTACATTTAATCTATTAATTTTTTACACTGATCCACCGTAATATTATTCCAAGCTGTTTCAATTGTAAAGTTCATTTAAATTTTTCGGTACTGTCTTTCTTATAATGCTCCACATGTTCTCGATTGGATTTAATGTCTGGCGATTGCGACGGCCACGGCAGCACGGTAATATTTTTAATATTTTCTTCTTGAAAAAACTGTTTCACAACCCGAGCCGTGTGCTTCGGGATCATTATCATTTTGAAAAATAAAATCTTCGCTCATATTGTTGCGTGCAAATGGCAACATTGTGTTCTTGAGTATGTCTATGTATTGAAAACGATTTACAATTCCATTGATACGACATATCGGACCATCTCGAGAAAAACACGCCCACACTATAACGTTTCCACCACCATGTTTAAAAGTTTTCAAAATGCACTGTGGTTTCAAATTTTCGCCAATTCGACGTCTAACGTACCGTATTCCGTCAGAACAGACGTGATTGAATTTCGATTGAATTTCGTCTGGAAACAATACCTTTTGCCAATTTTCACTTGTCCAATGCTTATGGAGCAAATGCAAGTCATCTTTTTCGATTCCTAGAACTCGGCAGTGGTTTCTTTTGACGTTTTCTTCCTCTGAAGTTAGTCTTCTGATCTTCTCCCAATAGTTCCAGCACTAATTTGTGTATCGTTTTCACAGTTTATTTCCGCAGTAATGTTACTTGCACTACGAAAACGTTCCTTTTCGCACAATCGACGAATTTCGGCGTCATTTTCCGACCGTTTATCGGTTGATCGCAATACGTGCCTGTCTTTAAAAATTTATACCAGACTTTACAAGCCGTTTCTAACCTGTTCACTATATTTCCTATTTCGGTAACGGTTTTACTTTGCTTTCGCAGTCTTACGAGTTGGCCCTTTTCGTTTTGAAGTAAATTCTTTGATTTACCCATAGTCTGTTTCTACCTAAATGAATTTTACGCAATAAAAGCCACACATATAATGATTTTGACATTCCAGAACGAAACTATTCAAAAACTGCACTCATACTTGCGTTTTACACAGATCGTCTTAAACTAATGTCCAGTGTTTACAAGTGCTCAGCGGTAACTAACTGTTGTAACTTCTACATTGTTTATATTTGTGGTAGTGGTTATCATAGATAGTTATATATTGTGGAGTGAATATACATAATGTTTGTATGGAAGGATGAGTGTGACGAATGTGCATATAATTATAGTGTGGTGTGATATGAGTGTTTGATATATTTCATAGCAGAAAAAAGAACAAATGAGAGCATGGTGACGAGAAACAGTTGTGATCGGGAAGATCCTGAGACGTGAAGCATGAGAGACGAGATAGAGAGTGAATCAATGAGAATTAAACATCATATGTGTTTCATAAATTATATTAAATCTATCAATAATCAGTGTGTTTGTTATTCGATCCACTAACAATATTTAACAACTGACGGTTACGAAGGTCAAACATACAGCTATGTTATTCCAAAGAGACAAACCGAATAGAAGAACAATATGCGTATAAGATGTTTACAAATCATCGTCTTAAACTTTTGTCCGCTACTGTATATGAATGATGGTGGATATTTCCAAGATATAAGGGAGAAAATTGTTAAAGAAAAGAAAGAAAACACTACAAATATAAATACAAAAATGGATGATTTATGAAAAAAATATAATTTTAAATATATAATATTTAATATAATATAATTAAATTATGTTAAATATATAATATTTAATATAATTAACTAAATTATATTAAATATATAATATAATATAATATTAAATATGTAATATTTAATATAATATAATTAAATTATATTAAATATATAATATAATATAATATTAAATATATAATATTTAATATAATATAATTAAATTATATTAAATATATAATATAATATATAAATATAATTCTGATAGATTTTGTCTATGTAGCAATTTCTGTAGAATAATAGCTTGGTTAATATCAATTAGTCAGAATAACGCGTATAGCTTAAAATTCATCATCAGTATCGATAATACGAATTTACCTAAGTCAGCTTTCGACCTTCTGAACCATCGGTAAGGGTATTTATAACCTCTTGCGCAACGTCGAGAATATTTGGTCAAAAATTGCATTATTTTCCCAGTTTTAAGTATATTGAAACATAACCGAGGCAAAATAATAAATTTATTACTTCTTACTAATTTCTATCCGGTAATACACCGATGAATTCAAGAAAGTAAACGAATTATTGTCTACGGTTCAGTCACTCGTTATGGTCCGAAATCAGTTGCCAGCGTAAGTGGTTAACCTCTTGCGCTGGAATAACGTGCCACGCACGTTGAGAATCTTTTGTCCCAAAATTGCAATATTTTCTCAGTTTTAAGTATATTTAAGTACAACAGGCAAAACAAATAATAAATTTATTATTTCTCAATAATTTCTATTCAGTGATATACCATCAGTTGCCAGCGCAAGAGGTTAATGGATTGTTAAAGACTTGGGTAAACAGCATAACGCGCAACTGGCCTTTTTTTTTTGTAATAGCACCCAAACTTGCTTTATCTTGTTCCGCTATTTGCTCTCTAATAAACCCGCCACGACTTCATTCCATCCACGATGTAGGTCGCGAGGGAATTTCGGAGAAAGATCGAAGAGAATCCAAATAGGAAGAAGGTGATGAATCCACGAAAGGAAAGGAAAGGAAAGGTAAGGCAAGGTAAAGTAAAATAAGGAAAAAAAGGGAAAGCAAAGGAAAGCAAAGAGACTGCGTGGGTTATAAAAAGAGGTAGTTTCCACTGAAGCACAAGAAAGGCGACATCCTTGCCGTATACTGTAAGAATACGGAGACTCCGGCTTCATAAAAACATAATAAATCTTCCTTGTGTTGGTTCGCCGTACTCTAACGCGAATTATGGATTCATTCTCTCTGTACATCATTCATTGTTTACGTCTATCTATTCAAAATTTGGCTTTACACCATTACTTACTAACGCTGTCTCATCTTCTGTATGTAGATACATTGCGAGTTCAATTAATCGATTAATCTTCAATTTGTTGAAACAGTGAACGACATAAGTGAAAGGAAAAGAAGAAACAAACATTCTAGAATGGTTGTGGAATGGTTTGTGACTAATAAATGAAATATATTCAAAGAAATCATCTTTAATTAATATATTAATATTACTATATTTAGTATTGTATTAGTATTACACTGTAGTGTATTAGTATTGAATCGGTATTATACTGTAGCGTATTAGACTGTAGTGTATTAGTATTGAATCGGTATTATACTGTAGTGTATTAGTATTGTATTAGTATCATACTGTAGTGTACTAGTATTGTATTAGTATTATACTGTAGCGTATTAGTATTGTATTAGTATCATACTGTAGTGTACTAGTATTGTATTAGTATTATACTGTAGCGTATTAGTATTGTATCGGTATTATACTGTAGCGTATTAGTATTGTATCGGTATTATACTGTAGCGTATTAGTATTGTATCGGTATTATATTGTAGTGTATTAGTATTGTATCAGTATCATACTGTAGCGTATTAGTATTGCATTGGTATTATACTGTAGCGTATTAGTATTGTATCGGTATTATATTGTAGCGTATTAGTATTGTATTAGTACCATACTGTAGTGTATTAGTATTGTATTAGTATTATACTGTAGTGTATTGGTATTGTATTAGTATCATACTGTAGTGTATTAGTATTGTATCGGTATTATATTGTAGCGTATTAGTATTTTATCAGTATCATACTGTAGCGTATTAGTATTGCATTGGTATTATACTGTAGCGTATTAGTATTGTATCGCTATTATATTGTAGCGTATTAGTATTGTATCAGTATCATACTGTAGCGTATTAGTATTGCATTGGTATTATATTGTAGCGTATTAGTATTGTATCGGTATTATATTGTAGCGTATTAGTATTGTATCAGTATCATACTGTAGCGTATTAGTATTGTATCGGTATTATATTGTAGCGTATTAGTATTGTATCGGTATTATACTGTAGCGTATTAGTATTGTATCGGTATTATATTGTAGCGTATTAGTATTGTATCGGTATCATACTGTAGCGTATTAGTATTGCATCGATATTATACTGTAGCGTATTAGTATTGTATCGGTATTATATTGTAGCGTATTAGTATTGTATCAGTATCATACTGTAGCGTATTAGTATTGTATTAGTATTATACTGTAGTGTATTAGTATTATACTGTAGTGTATTAGTATTATACTGTAGTGTATTAGTATTGTATAAGTATAATTACTAAACAAATATTACTATCGCACGAGCTATCAAGTGCTTGATTCGTAACTTGTGTAAATTCTCTGAACGCAGGGGAAATCTTAGAGCTGATAGTTCACAGTACGTACCCGAAAGATATTTTGATGCGACCATTAGTCACCGGGGACTAGTTGACCTTTTAATCTCCGAAATGCAGCGTCATGATATGACTTTAGATGTCATATTTGATAGTACGATGTTAGTCAACTCGACGTTCGACCAGTTCACGATCTACACGATGCGTACAGCATCGATTGTCGCGTTATTATTTTCGCAAGACGATTCGTTCAGCCTGTAACAACCTCCTCGGGTACATAGTGTTTCATTTTAATTCATTCACGCAATTACCTTCGCGATTATTTTATATTCAAAAAAAACCGCTCGAAATGAAATTTGTTTTGTTTCGATACTTTACGATGAATATTGCATTGGTACCGAATGTTGTCTAGGTGAAGGCGTTTCCAAGATCTCGATGCATACAAGAATAGTACATAGATTAACACTCTTTTGTAGATAATATCGATAATGAGCATAAAAAGATATATTATTTCATTTAAAAAAATAAACGTGACCTCGAAGTCTCGGACTAAACAAATCTGTTATTAAAAGATGTATCCCTTGAAACAGAACAAATCTTTTTTCGACTAACGAATAGTTGCAAAAATAAATGCGTGGAATTAAAACGTGACACCCTGTACATTCACTCGCTGATAGATAGACGCCTCGCTCGTGATTATATCCGAGTTGGTATTAATGTCTCTGCACTCTGACAAAGTGTATAACATTAGCAACAATTACTGTTGCGGATCAATCATTTGTAACAGTATATTGCTGGTAATATACACATATTAAGCGTAATCAACAACGCGAATCAGATGTTACGATTAGACGTTGCTGCACCCGCATTAAGGAAATTAATGGCTTTTTATAAATCAAACTACCTTGTAGCGTAACGAATCAGCTTTCTCCAACGCAACGAGATTTCTCATAGTTTTAGATTAAAATTTTGCATTGTTTTTCAACGTAACTATCTCTTGTGTGTAGAATTTTTTTTCCAATTAACGACAATTTTAACCACGAATTTAATTCGCCATGTGAAATGTTCTAATTCTCTTCGTGGAACAACTTTTTTTTTTTTTTTTAGCTTTCAAGTGGAGGCTAACGAGGACTTTTTGTACGCGTTTTTGAGTTTTACGGGTGTTTTATATTCTTTTTACATGTATAAAAAAATTACTGAACGCGAAGCACCAGTTCGAATTAAAGCGAGGGAGAAGTTTCATTGCAATTAGTCATTCGTAACGGTTAGAAATAAAATTAAAACGAATTCGTCTATCCGAATAGAAACGTGAACATGGGGAACTTCCGATCCGATTCTAGCACTATCCGAAACGCTGACAGAAATTGGGAATTATCACGAGGTTCATCTTACCCAATTGTAGCTAAGCGGCCCCAGTACAGATCTTCATCAAATCAGGAACTACCCTTTATTCGATATCCAACCCTTCGCTTTCCATTAGTGTGATACTATTCTATATTTCGGAGGCTATATTTGAGTGATTGAAGGTAGACACAACGAAAGAACAATTCCAGACAAAGGGAAAAAGCAAAAATAAAATTTTTGCTACTGCAGGTATTAACCTCTTGCGCTGGAATGACGTCGAGAATTTTTTTGTATCAAAATTGCAATATTTCCTCGGTTTCAAGTATATTTAAGTAAAAAAAAATAGGCAAAACAAATAATAAATTTATTACTTCTCAATAATTTCTATCCAGTGATATCGTACCGATGAGTTCAAAAAGAAAGCGACGAATTACGGTTTGGTCACTCGTTATGGTCCGCAATCAATTGCCAGCGCAAGTGGTTAAATAAATCTATAGCCTAAATGGATATAATTCTTAAGAAAGAAATATTATCTATACTATTTAGAAAAAAAAAAAAGAAATTTTTCATAATAGAATTCGTAATTTACAATGTGTACAGCAAGTACATACATTATTGTATATAAACGCAAAACCAGAAGAATTATTTAATCGCTAGCTATATAAAACAAATATTTTCCTAGTTTCTCTAAAATTTTGATTTCATATGTACTGAGTCCCTGTTGCACGTGTTTCTCAAACTTTTATCTTATTTTTCTAACAGGAATATTATCTGAACAGAAATGGGTAAGTAAATACAATTTCTAAAACTGCAATTGGCTGAATCTCATCGAGTTTTATTTTGCAAAATGCTTTGCGAAATATATTGAACTTTCTGATCAGAAACAATTTTTAAACAATTCTGGAAAAAAATCTTGTTTAAGTTATTTTAATTAGATTTTCAATTGCATATACCAGACTGACGCATTCTCTTATAAAAACGATAAATAAATGTATCTACTGCAGTTGTATTCTCTCCAGATAGATCATCGTTTTAATTGTAATGATGATGCTCACTACAGGATTAAATATGATCTTCCTATTTTGTATTTTGATAGTATATAATACACATAATACATAATACATGTATTATGAAGTAATGCACATGTAGGAGAAAGGCTAATTTTATTATAATCATGTAATACATAATACATGTATTATGAAATAATGCATGTGTAGGAGAATGGCTAATTTTAGTATAATCAGAAAATAACTTAAATTTAATTGCAATTAAAAAAGTTATTAAAAAATAATAAATAAAAGATTGATTTTACAATAATAATAAGATTGATACTTGTAACATTTGGTTATTACTGAAGAAAATTTTTTTGTGATACTTCAAAACATAGCTTCGCCCTTTCCCTCGCATCTCCGCCCCGAAATAATAGAACCAAACCTAATCTAATTTATTTCTGAGATAATTCAAACTATTCTACTCTGAATTGGTTATAGGACAAGTTAGGTTAGGTGAGCTTTGGAGCTTAGTTTAATTTGGGGTGATGATGGAAAGACGGAGAAGCCTCTTCTCTGCTACATTTGGGGGAATTCACAAAAAAGAAAATTTCATTCAGTAATAAACAAACATTACAACAAATGTCGACTTCGTTGCAACTACTATATCTTGCAAATATTTTTTGTTAATAATTTTATAATAAAAAACGAACGACGACTAAAATCTTCCGAGTTAGTTACTCAGGAGACTATTCTTTAAATGTGTGTGAAGATCAAGGTCATCGGAATTGCCTTCCCTGAACTTTTTTACTTGATCATGTCTATCATATCATAAACATGCCTATAACACATATGTAACATAACACATTGTTTAGAAAAGCATATACCTTTGAGTAAATATTTTTTTACCACAATTTCTTCATAAACGACGACCGCCAATTTAAAAATAAAATGAAATTTTAAAAAATTAATATGTCTGGTTTTTAGATGATATTGTGAATTACAAAACAAGAGAGGATGGCGTTTCATAGCGTACAATGCGCGTTTAAAAGTTCTCTCTATGGAGAAAATTTACGCCACATTCTGAATACAAATTCAACTTTCCAGGTGAATTTTGTACAAAGGGTACATCATGTTACTTTTCACCCCAAAAAAAAGAAATAAAAAAACAAAAAGACAACTTTCTCCGTGTGATAAACATGTATTCACGTGCATAATACTATTAGCAAAGAAACATAAAATTGCAATTATTATCCCCTAAATTCCTTCATTTTGAGAAATTATCGATTATATCTAAACAATTTTTAATAATTTTTTTGTTTTATTAACAAATTATTATACATTATACTGCGAATTTGACATCGAACCCAGTAAATTATGATTTGTATATTTTGCATAGTTATTTGACCTAAGAGATAACTCGATTGAAGAGCTAAGGGATTAATATGTGTATATCGAAAAAAGAATCTGTGGAAACACTGCATAAATGAACTCGATATTCAGATTATTAGATATTTATGTCTAAAATATGCGAAATCGTGTTTAAAATTGACTCACCTTGACAAGAAAAAAACACGCAAAGGAAATGAAAGTTACGATAAGAAAAACAATTACAAAGAACACATTTACGTGAATCATTAATTTTCGTTTTACGTTCTGGCTAATTTTTACCAATGCAAATACATTGAGTCTAATGTTACATTACGAAATAACCGAATGGTTATTTGGTTATTTGATTACTCCTTTCCTTAGTATCATGTATAACGACCGCTACAAATTTACATACACAAAACCAATGTTTTGAAGAATTGTTTAAACTGTTGTAATTTCAAAACAATTTAATCGTACAGAAACGAATTTGCGTGAAGTTTCTATCTTTACAATCCTGAAATCATTTATCATTATAATATTAAGCAAAAGTTCAAAAAATTCTAAGACTTCAAATTTTCGTTGTTTCATTAGATGTCCTTGTAATTTGATGTTCAGACGTTTTCGAAACACATGCAAACTATTTATTTCACAGAAATCTTTATCGACATATAAGCATCTCACAAATTACATTGCTGCACGTCAAATTTTGACTATCATTATCTCGATACTGGTTTATAAAAAAAAAAAAAAACAAGTTTGTAGTTTTTAATAAACTTCCGATTCAGATATAAAGATATGTGATAAAAATTATAGGTTTCCATTTAAAAATGTTGATGTAACTATTGCAAGATGGTCCAAAGTCGTCTCAAGGTGAAACAAATGACATCATAACATGTAATCTTCAATCCTCGTTGAAAGAATCTTGTTGAGAAACGCGATAATTAGTCTTTAAATGTTTTTAATATTTTATAATATTATTTTATTATATTTTATATATTATTATATTTATTTTACTATATTTTATATATTATTATATTCATTTTACTATATTTTATATATTATTATATTCATTTTACTATATTTTAAATATTATTATATTCATTTTACTATATTTTAAATATTATTATATTCATTTTACTATATTTTAATTATTATTATATTCATTTTACTATATTTTATATACTATTATATTCATTTTACTATATTTTATATACTATTATATTCATTTTACTATATTTTATATACTATTATATTCATTTTACTATATTTTATATACTATTATATTTATTTTACTATATTTTATATATTATTTATATGTATTTTATTATATATTTATATTATTTTATTATAGTTTTAATATTTTTATTATTATTGAATAAAAATAATTGAAAATAATGGCAATCAGAAACTAAATTACACGATTTGCGTGGAAAAAAGAAGTAACGATGTGACAAAATAACTTGGTAGAATCCAAACGCATCGACGCAGTTGCACGTCGCTGTCAAATATACATATATACATAGTTGGTCTCATCGATACGAAATCTGAACAGCGCCGTGGGACTCAAACTATTGAACACTAGGTTTTTAGTATTCGTTGATTCGACGGATTTCTGATCTCATGAGCAAAAAAAAAAAATTTTAAAAATTTTACAATCCTCTTCTCCTGACAATTTTTGCTGACTTTTGTTGATAGATTATGTTATTATTTTCTCAAACCTTTAATTTCGAAGTTCTCTATGTGATACAACATTCATACAACACCCATCAAATTGACAAATTTCGATTAATTTCATAAATAATTCACTTCATTTGTAAAATTACGACTCTGTAATAAAAGTAAAAGTAATGTAAAAGTAGAAGTCGTAATATGATGAGATATTTTTCCTGTTTTGAAAAGAAAGTCTGATATCTCAAATACGCGTGAAGATGTACTCCAAAATTGTATAGCTTTGGTGTTTATTTTTTTACTTTGTCAAAAGCGTTCGCTGCGTGTATGTTGTGCTGCTAATATAATAAACATTTCATACCTATAAAATATCATATAACTAAATTTATATGTTAATAGTTGTAATTCATAAATTAATCAACAATTAAATTGTTTCTAAAATGGCTAGATCGATTTTCTGAGGAATATGCGTGTACTCATTCACAAATCAAATTGACCTTGTCCGTAGAAATAGGTATAAAACTTTTATTCCACACGTTTTTTCCCCGTATCATTTACGTTTTTAGAGATATCTGAGACAAACATACTATGTGTTAAAACCCTTTTCTCGTAACTGTCTCGTGAATTACAAGACTCCAATAACGTTGCAAATGGGACACATAGGGCATTCCGACATTCTTCGTGCAATCGTGGGCAGACATTCAGAAAATATACGTATTTTACACGTATTCTAGTTTTCCTAAATAAATCTTGATGATTGACACTCAGACTCCAAGAAGAAACTCTTTCGTTTTACTTACATTGTTGAAATCTTTCGACACTGATTCTCGGTAACAACGACTAAACACTTACCTGGAACAATAAAAAGAAAAGAAGGAAAATTTAGATGTTAATTATGCAAACTTATTCGGTTTATTCTGATTTATTAAAGTAAACGTTGTTTATTATTATTGTTGTTGCTAATGTTATCATTATTATTACTCTAGTAATACTATAATAATAATGATAATATTAGTAATAGTAATAATAATAAACAATGTTTACTTTATAGTAATACTATTATTATAGTGTTACTATTATAGCAGTATTACTATTATAGTAGTACTTCTATTGTCGTCTTACTATTATAGCAGTACTGCTATTGTAGTCTTACTATTATAGCAGTACTGCTATTGTAGTCTTACTATCATAGCAGTACTACTATTGTCGTCTTACTATTATAGCAGTACTACTATTGTAGTTTTACTATCATAGCAGTACTACTATTGTAGTCTTACTATTATATCAGTACTACTATTGTAGTCTTACTATCATAGCAGTACTACTATTGTAGTCTTACTATTATAGCAGTACTGCTATTGTAGCCTTACTATCATAGCAGTACTACTATTGTAGTCTTACTATTATAGCAACACTATTATTATAGCAACACTACTATTATAGCAACACTATTATTATAGCATTACTATCATAGCAACACTACTATTATAGTATCACTATTATAGCAATTACTATTATTATATACTACTATATATTATATATTATTATATATATTATATATTACTATTATTATAGTATTATAGTATTACTATAGTATAATATTACTCAACAACGTAAGATAACTTAGGAAAATAACTTTCGATGCAATGTTGGAATATTTATAAATCATAAACACTTATAAATTACAAAAATTTCGAAGGTTTCTCGTAGGCTTATGAGTTACACAGGATGATTACAGAATTATCGAAGAACTGCTATACAAGCTATTTTAACCAGTTCGACGTGTATACACATTCTTTATTTCGGTGCGTCGTGTGAAATAAAAAATTACCATTTATTATAAAAACTTCAAATTTCAATAAGGAGTAATAAGAATGTCATTTGGTGGTACGTTTCAAATACGTAGCAACACATAACGGAACGAATAAGCAAAATAACCGCATGTGGTAATTATTTTTCAATGGTTTAGATTTTTATTGTAAATAAAAAAAAGGATATAAATATTCATATTACGTAGAATAATTCATACAAAAAATAATACCTTGAATCAAATATAAATTTATTTATAAAATAATATTATTTTAATATATTATTAAATTATTAATATTAAATATTACTAAATATAGATGTATAATTTTAACAATTAATTGAATCTATAAACATGAAGAAATATAAATATAAAATTAATTACACGTCAATATTCATTAGAGTTTCCTCTTTGTCATTTTCGTCATCTGTTAAATCTAAAAGTTTGACAGTCTCTCGGGAAGTGAAGTTACTGTCCTGTTTTAATTAACTGTAGTTGGAGAGTCGAAACCAACGGATCTACTAGTAAGATTGCAAGTAAATTATGCAAAATATCCTCATTTGTAGATTTCCCACTGCAAGTTTCTTGATTCATGTTTCAGCAATTTTCTGAATTCTTTATTTCAGACTTTCTGGATCTCCTCTGATAACTGTTAAACGGGACTGTTGCATTTTAAATAATTCCTTCTCCGTGAATTAAAATCTTATGTCCTTCCTTCTTTGGCATTTCGTGGCATAATTCTTGTCAGGTACTTATATTTGATGGGGCTGGTGTTTAGATAGTCAGTTTCTCACTTACTTTTAAGAAAATATTCAAACACAGTTATCCAGAGTAGGTTCACCAAAGAGTGCATCACCAATAATAAGCATTATGGATAAGAGTATGATCTTATGTAATCATATTTCTTGTTATGTTGTCATTATATGCTATAATGAAAATTCTCTTGTAGCACCTTGAGAGCATCAAGTAAATCTAGCATTAACACCAACGTGTTAACGTCTGTATAAAATTCAATGTATCGAATCGAAAAATTTTATTAATATCTCGAAAACCAATAAACACTTAAAACTAAAATTTTATATTATAGGGATCCTCTTTTTCCCTCCGTCCCCTTGAAATTTCACGTCGATCCGCCATCGAGATCTACATTTCGGAATTATAATCCTACGTAATAATAAATGAATAAATAAAAGAATATAAATCTGGACATATGGTTAGAAATTAAATCATAATATACAGTACGTTTTTCGTGGATTGTCAACTGTACTAATACATTTTTAATAGTGTTGGTCGAAATGAGATCTCTATGTGTATGTAACTTTTCCTAAGCGAACTGATAAAATATTTTTTTTTATCCTGTAGACTACAGATTATTTATTTTTTATTTAAAATTTATAAATGTTTACAAACCTAACCAAGAAATAACTTGGATGAGGGTATATATATATCTTGGAAAGAAAGATTGTTTCTTTAGAGTCTATAATGCATCGGAGATCTGTATGCAAGTACTATATGAAAGTGATACAGGCCACATATGTAATTTTAAAATTAATTGAAACAATATAAACTATCGTTTCCATATGTGGTATCATCTTTATAGTTGTCTTATATGGACAGCTATTACAATAATGTTGAAAAATGTGAAATTCTAATTCATAAAATAAAATAAGAGCACCATTATTATATTTCTTAAAATTAATATGTTTATTACATCGCTAATAATTTTTTTTTTTGCTAACCAGAATAAAATTATTTTTTTTACAAGTAAAATCGAGGAAACGATTCACGACGAGGAACTAAAAAAGAAAAAATAAATGTTCATAGTAATTAAGCGGCTCTTTCGATCCGAAAAGTGTCATCATATCGCCAATAATAGCCCAACCTACGTAGGCCGAGGCACGTAAAATAGCTCGCATGTAATGTGATAATATGTAGATAGCATGATCATTCGATCGATAAAAAACAGCAGACAACGATGAAAATCGGTACTAATGATAATAAGAGCGTTGAATAGTTAATTGACAAGGAAATCTAAATTACTGACGAAGAAACAAAGGAAATGGAACAAGGTAGAAAAAGATAAAGATACAAGAGAAGAGAACAGAAAAGAAGAAGAAGAAAGCACAAATGCACAACAGTTTGAAAAACAGCGATCAAACAAAGGGTTAGAACGAAAAGGGAAGAGAAACAAGTGGCTAATGGTACAATTTTATGAAAGAAATTGAAGAAGAACTTGCACAAACGAGACAAAAAAAAAAAAAAAAAAAAAACAAAAAAAAAAAAACAGTATGTTAAGAGAAGAACTAGGGAGATATGAAGAAAGAAAAGTCAGAATTGGTTAAGAGAATAACAACCTTAAAAACAAGGGAAGCAAGAAAACGGCGAGATATCCGCGGAAATGTAAAAAAGACTGGGAAGAAGTGGAAAAGTTAAGAAGAGGGGAAGAAAAAGGAAACAGGTAATATAATTATCAAGAAATGGGAAGTTCCAATAGACGGATTCATTAGCGAAAGCAGTGGGAAAGATGCTTCAGAAAGAGTTAACAGGTTATCATCGTGAAAGCAAGATAAAGTGAAGAAAAGATCGAACATGGTGAAAGCAAAGATTAAGGGGTCAGAACAGTTGAAATTTTCAAAAAATAGACTTTTTCCGTTTTGTTTTAAATAGTAGTTTGAAGTCTTAGAGATAAGATGCAAAAGGTCCTAGCCTTTAAAACGACTTATTTTGGGATATAACAATAAATCTGTGAGATACAGAATAATTGAATTCGTATCACTGTTTACAACTTTAAGCAGTATTATAAAGTGTAAACCATGTGGTTCAAATATCACTTTTGGTGGATCGAATATTAGGAGACTTGGATTCAATTTAGTTGTGAATTGTAAGAACTGTGAGCCGCGATATATATAAGTAAAAAAAGTAAGTAAAGGATACATATGAAAAATGACGTTCTGAAACTTTAAATGCTTTTTTCTCGAAACTAGGTTTTTAGAAACAGTATCTCGGAATCTAACCAACTGATTATTGTGAAACTTGGTACGAATCTTTAGTGTAACATTTACTAGGGATTGACGATCGAACATTTCTTAATTTTTAACAATTTCGAAAAATATAAACAAAAAAACGTAGAAATTTTTGGGACAAATTAGATACATCAAAAACAAATAGCTGCCATTTTCATAATTTTCACAAAAATGAAAATGTTGGATCGTCAATCCCTAGAGAATATTGTTTACTTTTGAATTTGTTTTGCCTTTTTGTTGCAACTAATCCTGTGTGGCTGGAATCATGCACAACGATAGGCAATGTAAAAAAAAGTTATGTAAAAGGATGCCATTAAAAAGTGAAATAAGAGCCCCCATTGTTTTCTTTTTTAATGTTGTTTTTTATAATTCATAATGTGTAATTCACAAAAGCTCATGCCAATCAAATATGTATTTTTTTCCTACTGGCCCCCCAAAGTATTCGTAATTTTTAAATCCATTAAACTGTTTCCTGTCCCCTTAAATATATAGGATATGAGAGATCATAATAATTAAAAAGAGTGAAATTTTCAGGGTTACCCTTGTCTCATTTTGTCGACAAACATTTGAACAACACGATTTCATCGATACCGAATTTCGCTGATAGTATTTACTCACCGACAATCGTTTCACTGACAATGAATTTTCTACGTCGAGTTTCGTCGATAATGTCAACATTCACGTCGCGTGTCGACTTCTATTATACTAACTATTATACTACGTATAATAATTAGTACTCGTTATATCATTATATGCTATATTTCCTAGTGTTTTGCATATGTATGTACATATATACTGCTCACAAAAATTAGGGAATTTTTCAAAATGAATATGAAGCGATTAAAAAAAAAAAAGAAGCATGTGATATTTTTTTTTATTCAACAAGAACATCAAAAAAGCAAACGACGTAATATTTTCTAATGTTTTTGTTTAATAAAAAAAAAAATCAAATGCTTCTTTTTATCACTTCCTGTTCATTTTGAAATATTCCCTAATTTTTGTGAGCAGTGCATATTAAACGTTATAAATTCATTGGGTTCAAGTACTGTGGAAATACCGTGAATGAAGAAGTTGAAATTATTTCTATCCGGGGAAAGCCAAAAATTTGCATTAATGGTTTTATCCGAAAATAACTGCTACTAAAAAAAGAAAAGGGGATAAAATAAGGGAAAAAAAAGTACAAAGGATTTTCGAAAATCAGGAAACGTAGATTTATAATAGATTTAATATGGAAATAGATTTTGTGAAAGAATTAACATATAACTTTTATATACAGGATGTTTCCGAGGTTATCTATAAATCAGCTAGAAGATAATTCCAACATGAAGAAACAAGTAATAAAATTTTTTTTAAATTTAAAGCTTCGTGAAAATTGAATTTGAAAATTCTATATTAATTCTAAACTAAATACTTGAATTTAATTAATTCTAGACATGACAGAAAAGAATAATTAATAAAATTTTTTCATTTACAGTTTCATTTTTAAGAAGATAGATTGAATATGTTTCATGAGAAGTTATCTTGGTACACACATAATTGATAAATTTTCAAACTCGAGTTTCTCAAAAATGAAGTTACAAAAAAATTTTATTCTACATTTCTTATTTATTTTCGGACGTAGAATAGAATAATCTTTTATTAATTATTCATTTCTGTCACGTCTTGGCTATTTATTAACGTTCAAGCATATTTAATAAAATTTTCAAATCCGATTTTCGCGAAAACGGAGTGTCGTATGGAAAAAATTTATTCTTTTCTTTTTAGACTTATTTTTAAATGAAGAATTACTCTGGCCGGTTGTGTCGCGATTTTAGAAACACCTTGTATAATAATAATATATATAATTAAGATAATTATTCACGTTTATGTTCTATAAAGTTTAATTTATATACTAAATTAAAGTAAAAGTCAAAGTGGTATTAATTTATACAATTTATGTTACGTAATTTACAATTTATATTATTACAATGTGTTGTCAATACTAAATAAAGTGAAACTAAACAATAACTTATAGCTGTATTATTTTCATCAGTATTTTTTTTAATACAAGAAAATGAATATGATGATAATGATCGTCGGCGATAATGTGTAACGACAACTATATATATACAGGGTGTTTCGTAACTTCGGAGCTGATTGTACGCCTAAAAATAATGAAAAAAAGTCATATAAATATATGACTTATCCTATCTGTCTTCGTTTATGAGATATAATGAATTTTCTGTTTTAATTACTTTTACAAAAGACGCTCGAAATGACCACATTGCATTTGAAGACAAGCCTGCACGCGTCTTGTCATTGATCTGGTTACTCTCTCTATCATTCCTGGTGTTTCTCGAATTTGTCG
>NW_025110529.1:0-26165 GCF_011392965.1 Frieseomelitta varia | reverse complement strand
GTAGATATTTAACGACATATAAAATGCATAAAATAGTATAGTAATAGTTATTATAATTAACAATTATTATAGTAATTGTCATTATATTATAATTTTCGCGTAATTAACTGAGTTCATCGGTTTGCAAGTGAAAATAAAAGGAAAATAATACCTTCACATCAAATTCAACCTTCAAACAATTTTACTAATACAGTTATTATTTAGTAGTGGTTAAATTGAACCATCAATCAACATAAATGATAATGTCTTCTTCATCACATGCATTCCCATCATGTTGATTTGTTTTTAAATTTCTAGAATAATCAGGTTGCATAATAATCATTCCAATATATCCATTATGTCTTTTTTCTTTTCTTTTATGATTATTTTGCCTATAGAATACAACTATTGGTCTATAAAATTAGTAATACAGATTTTATAATATTAATGTCATTAAGTTTTGCATTTTCATTAAAATCATATTTGAATTCCATGACATAGGATTTCCAATCTTTTTCTAATTTCATTCAATGCACTTTCACTGGCTTGAATTATTTTTTAGTCAATTCGTTGATTTTAAGTGCTGAGGTGCTATACCTTTTTTTAAACTTTATTGCTTTTACGACAAGATAACGCTAAACAGTTTGTCGTTATTATCTAATATATACCATTACATGCAGATTTTATAGTGGTACAAGGTGTCCATAAAGTCTCTTTACAATTTCAAAAATTTATTATAAAGGCAATTGATGAGATATCTTCATCAGATTTGTTCTATGTACTCAATAGTTATCAAGATTTTTATCACATTGCATTTCAGGTTGATGAATAAGATACTGTTAAATTAACTTATTACAAAATGACTACTCCTCAATAGAAGGCACAGTGTGTATCATGGTTTATTAAAACCAAATCGGATCTGCAGACTCATCGAAACTTCAGAATTAAGTATGGAAAAGATCCGTTACGTCTATCAATTGGTACATGATACATGTACAAGAAATTTATGGAAACAGGGACAGTGTTCGATAAAAAGAAGGGTGGACAACCAAGAACATCTGAGGAAAACATTGATCGTGCAAGAAATCGAGTACCGACTTGATGTGCTTCGTGTAACTAATATTGTCCATATAAAAGTTTATGGAATAAGGTAGATAAAACTTAAGCATATACGTCTCATTCTGTGATAAATTTCACTTATCCGTCTTTTCATTTTCCTTCGTAATAAATTTTTAAAATTGTAAAGAGACTTTATGGACATTCTGTATTATATACAGGACTGCTATACATTTGGATTTCTCCAAATTTATCCTATATTTTTACGACGTTGGAGGACGTGCTAAGAGATTTTCTAGATGCATCTGAAGTGATACAATGAATAGCAGTGCAATTGTGTTTTTAAAGCGCGATTTTTACGTGTTGTATTCGCATCAAAATCATTGAGAGTAATCTAGACTCGAACACAGTGCAGTCTGAACGAGGTAACGTATAATACATTGAAATAGTAATATTTAAAGCATTAAAAATATTTAAGAATGTCCGAATTTCAAGTGAACATGTCCAAAATTTTATTCTTCATATTTTAAATTTGTGGTTTTATAAGTGGTTGTCCTAATTATACATACACCATCTTCAGAGAGAATATATAAAATTTTAAGTGTAGGGTGGTCACTGAAAGACTGAATGACATAAAACAAAAATAACTTTTACAAACACATGTCTTTTTAATTTTTTATTGTTTTATTTGAAAATATAACTAAACATTTTTTTCAGTATTATTTTTTATAACCTACGAAAAAGGAAAATAAAAAAGGAAGTTATGACTTTTTCAAACCTTTCAGTGGCCATCCTATATGAAGTTTGCTCCTGCCACAATGTAAAATTAATAACACGTTTAAAGATTCGAATGGAGCTGTAGCAGCCTATAGTTCCTCGAGTACGAGTTTCGAACACCGACTTGTACAAGCCGCAAGTGGCTACTTTTTTTATTTTTTAAACGTGCCAGTATATACAGTATTTACCTATGTACAAAGCATAACGAGTAAAAGCTTATCGGTTTGTAGTGTTGTTAGATTATAGGCCCAGCCCTGGAACACGCGCCATCTTACGATAGAAATTTGCTACATTGCACTTATTGCTACCTTAACAGTTAATTTTTGCCTTAATTAAGACGGTTATGTTTTGTTTTTCAAATTATTGTACAAATAAGGCACAGGATTGTACAATAATATTTTGGTTATGTGTAAGCGGTTAGGGGACCGGGAGAAAGAGAGGAAGAAGGATGGGAGCGCTATTCTTATATATAATTACTTATTAATGTTATATGTTCCTTAAATATTATAAGACTATGTCTATTGCACTTTTGGGTCCGGTCAGTCCCATGAAGCCTTAATAATTATTGCTTTATGGGGCTAACTGTAGTGCCCCGGGGTGCATCTCTCACGTTGTATATTTTTTTTTTTTTTGTCTTTTTGTTGTCCTCGGTACGGTCCCAGGTCGGGAAGGTGTTTCTTTCTTTTTTTTTTTTTTTTTATTATAGCCACCAATATTTTTTATTGTTGTATTTTATTTTCACGTCATGCTCCGTTAGTTTATGTTTGAATCGTGTTTGTATTTCGAGGTCGCAGGATGATAAATTACCGATGTACGGTATAGTTTTATTGTTGATTTTTTTCTGTTGTAGTGGTAGATGATTGGGAGATCTTCGTTATTTTGAATGTCTGATGTGCGGTCCAGATGTATGAAGGATTTCGGTGGTGTGTATCCTGTGTGTTTTGTTCTTTCGTAATATTGCGGATTGGGATAGATTGAGTGGTATATCAGGCTGTTGGATTGGATATTGGATATGTTTGCCCAGTGGTTTCTGATTAATTTTAGGATGAATATGTCTATTCTTATTATTTCAGCTTCGTTGTATAAGCGGTGGTTGCTTTCGTGTAGTTGGATTCTGGCGTTCTTTATTATAGTCTAGACAGGCCCTGAGGCATTTCCGTTCGAACAAGCGCATCTTTTCCATGGTGCTGGCGCTGATGTTGAACCATATGGGGCAGCCGTAGGTTAATATTGGGCGGATTATTAGCTTGTAGAGTAATAGTTTTACTTTGCTATTGAGGTCTTTTGAGTAAAACATGCGCTTGTTCGCGATGAATGCATTTTTCGCTTTTCCTACTTGTAATTTGATGTGTTCATTGTGATTTAATTTGAAGTCCAGATGCACGCCTAAATAGCGGACGGTTTTCTTCAGAGGTACTTTGTTATTGTGCTTGCTATGATCGTGTATACTGAATTTTTTGGTATTTGTTCGTACGTTGGAGTTTGCGTCGGATATCCTTGATATGTATGGTCTAAATAGAATGGTTTTGCATTTTTTGATGTTTATTTTTAATTTCCAGGTGTGGAAGTAATCCTATATTTTGTTGAAAAGTTGTTGTAGCTCTGTTTTGATTACCGATGGTTTGTTATCTTTCGTGTATATTACTATGTCGTCTGCGAAAGCTATTATTGCTTTTTTGCCGTCACTGTTTAGGTTGTACATCTCCAGAGTAGGTCGCTGATGTAGATGCTGAACAGGATGGGGGAGTTTACAGTGTTGAAGGCCGTTTTCTATTTTGTATGCCCTGGAAGTGCTGTTACTTTTGTTTACGTGAAATGGTTTGTCGTGTAGCATGTTCCAGAGTATTTTGATTAGGTACGGTGAGAAGTTTTTTTTTATTAATTTATAAAATAGACCATCCAGTCGAACGGTGTCGAATGCTTTCTCGAGATCGATGAGCACCGCCCCGACGCAATCGCCCGCGTTTCTTGCGCAGCATATATCGGATGTGAATTTTGTAATTGCGTGGACTATTGAGTGTTTGTGTCTAAATCCGAATTGTGTTTCTGGAATTATGCTATTGTCTGTGCAGAATGAATTTATGGAGTTATTTACTATTGTTTCGAATATTTTGCTAATGTTGGGCAAGAGGCTGATCGGTCGGTAGCTGTTTGGGTCTGTGCCAACTTTTCCTTTCTTTTTTAGTGCTATTATTTTTGCAATTTTCCATGTTGGAGTAGTAGTATAGGTTCAAGCAGTTGTTGAATAGAATTGTGTAGTGGTATATGTATAGCGGCGATAAGTTTTTAAGGGCTATATTTGGAATGTTGTCATAGCTCGAATTTTTTGTTGTTTAGCTTTCTAAATGTTAGTTTCATCTTGTTGAAGGATGTGAATATGTTAGGTGGAGTGGTTTCTACATTTGAGTTATCTGCTGTATTTGTGCCGTTAAATGTGCATATTGATCTGTTGTTTAGTTTATCTTCGGCTATTTCGTGACGTAGTTGGTTGATTTTATGATTAATTATGTTTGATAGTTGCTGTTTGCCCATGTAGTCGTTTTGGATATGTACTGTCTCAAAGTGTGCTCCTAATATGTTTAGTTTGTCTTGTGTTTCTGTGATGATTAAGTTTTTGTCTTTATCTGTTCGTAATTTGTCTCGTTCTATCTTTGCTTTTGCAATCAAGTCAGTGCATGAATTGGGTATTTTTAAGGTGTCAATGTTGTTTTGCGTTGGGGTATGAAAGATGTTGTTTATTGATGGGAATAGGTCTTTTTGTTTCTGTAGTGTAATATTTGAGATTTTGTTTTTCCAATATTAGCTTACTGAATTTTGAAAGGCTTTTCTAATTTCGTATCGGACGGTTTTTAGTGTGTATTTGAGTACGGCTATGAGAGGGTCGTTGGCCGGGCTGTAGCTATTTATTCTTGTTAGTTTATTTATTTTTGGGATTAGTTGACTTTTTTGTTTTCTGAGTTTCTTTATTTACGAGATGATATATCTGTCTGTGGAGTTGTAATTATTGTTAGCATGTTTTATTGCGTGATCTATTGCGTTTATGATGTTTGTATTGAGCCGTTCTATGTATTTGTCGATTTCGTCTGTTGTTAGATTTCTGTCATTCGGTATGTCCGTGTTGTTATTGTCGTTTAGGTGCGTTCTGAATTTGCGCCAGTCTGCTTTATTGTAATCGTATTTTATGCTGGGATTGTTTTCGTCTATTTCCAGGTGGTCGTGTGTTTTTAATGAGATTTTTATGGATACGGTTCGGTGGTCGCTGTCTTATTTGAAAGATTTGAGTTTTTTCTGTGTTGTTAGGTTGTGGAAATGTAGTCTGTTGTCTGCTATACATATGTCGAGGAATGATCCGCTTTTCGGGTATGATGGAACTTCTGAGTGTAGTAATGTGAGTCTATAGGTTATTTCGTTTGTATTGAGCCATTTGTATAGTTATTCCTCTGTAGTTGTTTGTGGGGTTGTTCCATGCGCTGTGTTTTGCGTTGAGGTCGCCTGCCAGGAGGAAATAATTGTTGTTTCTGTGTAGTTCTAAGGCTTTAAAAATTTTGTTCAATTCCGCGGCGATATCGTTTTTGCCGCTGCTTGTGGCGTATGCTGATATTATGAATAAGTTGTTATCGTTTTGCAGTTTTAGTTTTATGATGGTTGTCTCGAGTGGTAGGTTTGCTGAATGGTCTATTTGGATGTTTCTGAATTTGATATTGTTTTTTATTAATATGCCCCCACCCTGTTTGGCATTTGGTCTGTTATTTCTGATGAATGTGTAGTTTTTGAATTGTACTTTGTGTTTACTGTTTATCTTCGTTTCACCAATAAGCACCACTTCTGGTGTGTGTTTTTCTAGAAGTATTTTTTGTTAGCGAGGCTCTTTTTTCGTTTGATATTATCGAATTTACATTGATTTGTAAGATATTTAGCCCTTGTAATGCTACTTTTTTTGTCTGTGATGGATTGTCTTGTTTCTGTTCATTTAAAACTGGATGTCTACTGATTCTGCTAAGACGGTGATTTTGTTGGAGTTGACTTCTACTTGTTCTAGAAGTCGTGCCATTTGGTTTTCTATGACTGTTTTTATTTGTTCTATTAGTGTGTTCTGGTTTCGTTGTGTTGGTATGGTGTTAGTAACTGTTTCTTCGTGTTTTTCTTCGTTTGTTGCTCTATTTCCTGTTACTATTTCGCTGAATGAAATTCCTTGTTTTATAAAATTATTTTTTATTTCGTGTTTTTTCTCTTTTTGCGCTCTTAGGGCTGCTTTTTTTCTTCTATTTTCAATTTGAGTTCGTTAAGTTTCGGGCATCCTCTGTATGAGGCAGGGTGTCTGAAACTTTTGCAATTGGTGCAGTATGGTTGTGTGTCCGGTTGGAGTTCCCTGTTGCGCGGGCATTCTCCTGGGTTGTGGGGGATGTTGCATTTTACGCAACGATACTCCAAGTTGCAATTTTGCGGCTATGTGTCCAATTCGTTGACACCTCATGCATTGTATACGATCTTTTTTTGCTATTTTCTCCCATTTTATATAGGTGAAATATTGTTTTTATTTGTTTTACTTGTTTTTATTTGTTTTATTTGTTTTATTTGTTTTATTTGTTTTATTTGTTTTATTTGTTTTATTTGTTTTATTTGTTTTATTTGTGTTACTGTCTGGCGAGATTTGTACTATATATATCGATAGGGATCTGTTTTCTGCTTTCGACTTTCTTATGGAGAACTTTTTTACTGACAAGAATTTTATGTCGTCGATTTTTTTTTATTTAGCTCTTGGAGGACGATTTCTGTGTCGAAATCGCCTTCCAGGTCCTTCAGCAGTATTGTCTAACTTTTTTCTGTCCTTGGTGTGTATGTGAAGTACTGTATTTTATTTAGCTTGAGTATTTCGCAAGCTGTTTTGTGGTTATTTAGTGTTTCTGTTTGTAATATTCTTTTGTTGTTGTTTATTCGTTTTATATAAAAATTTTTCATTTTTTTATCGAGTATACTTATTGTCTATCCTACTGTGTTTTCGTGGAGAATTATTGGTGGGGGTTTAGTCTGTTTGTTGTTGCTTGTGGTATTGTTTGATAGTGTAACGGGTTGTGTCTGTGATTAGGCTATAGATTGTGCTTGTGGTTGATTACCTGTATTGTTGGTCGCTGGCTGTTTTGGTGACTGGGGTGGTGATAACGATACGGCTGGTTTTTTGGCGGTGGTTTCCCGCTTTTTTGACGCTTGTGGTCGGTTGTCGTTCGGCTTTGTTTGTTTATTTTCGCGTTTTCTGGATGCTGGAACTGTGACCCATGATTGGTTGTCCTCTTCTTTTTCCTCTTGTATTATATCCATTTCTGCTGTTTCATTTTTTGATTGGAGGTTTTCTTGGCTACGTTTCGGTTTGGTCGTGAATTCTTCTAGTCGTTTTTGCAACTTTTCTATTATCCGACTGAGTTTGTCATTTTGTTGAATTAGTTCTTCGTATGTTAGGGGTTTTGTATTTGGTGTTCCTTGTTCTTTGGTGTTTCTGTTTCCTGTTTCATTTTTTTCTTTGATGATATGATTGTCGGTGTTGGGTTTAGCCTTTTGTTGAATTTATTTTGGTTTAGTATTTGTCGTATTTCTTTTTCTAGTTCTGTATCATATGATTTGGCGTAATTTGAGATTGAATTGCTTCTTGTCTCTATTGATTTGTTTTCGTTGATGTCATTTTTTTTCGTCCTTTGTTCTTCGGGGATGTCCCCGAGGGACTTTACCCTGTAGATTTCCGTTCTGGATTGTTTCTCTTTTTTTTTTTTTTTTTTTTTTTTTTTTTTTTTTGGCACTGCGGTGAACTCGTTTGCACTATTCTATTTTTTCCTCTTTATATTGTTTTTTATTAATGCTTTTTTGCATTTGTACGCACTACGCTATTCGCTCACCAAAGGTATGCTTGTCTCGAACTCTCAGGTATCGCAGGGTACGTCCGCACCCTGTGAAGGTCTAGGCGAGAATGCCAATGCAACTACCTTGTCCACAGCGCAGATAGTTTTATGCAAGTGGCGTTGAAGTCTAGCGATCTTCGATGTTAAGTAAACAGAGTGCAGAACACCACCGCTAAGATGGGTGAGAGACCATTCAGCCTAGCGAGTAAGTTATAAGAATAAGCGTCTGGGATAAGGGGTCACTGCCATCAGCCCCACTGATGAGTCTAGGCAAGGTGTGGAAAGGTCTCTGAGACGAAACGCCACAACCTTTCCTCACCTTATCCACTTCCTTCCATTACCCAAAAAACAAATCCATTCTTCCTCTATGTTCGCACGCATCAACACACTTCAATTCCTTCAGAGCATTTTCTCAATCGCTTATGCGTAATGAATATTCAATTGTAAACGTCCACTCGGTGTTTAAACCACTCGTTACGCAATTGGATTCTAGTGAAAAGCTAAGCTTTTCGAAACATTCTCGATTCTTTTTTTAAATTCTGAATTGTGGAGAGTGTTTTTGAACATTTTCTGACACAAAAATAATAATTCCAAATTTCTGAAAAGATGAAAACCTGTTAGAGATAGATCTAGGAAATAGAGAGTGAGAATTTCGTTATCTAACTTTCTGCCTGGAAGTTTCTATACAATAGTTTGTGAAGTACCAGGTTTTGAATTGTCATGAAGAAGAATGATAATCGATCTATGTCAATGTAGATTAATATCAATTCATTAAAAATGACCTTTTCTAAATTCAGAATATAATAAGCATTCCGAAGATATCAAATAATCCCCAAAGAATAGCAATCGAAAAAGTCAACGAATTTTGAGCGTTTGAGGAACATAAATCCGACATTTGAAGTAACACGACGAGTTGTTTTTGTTTCCATTCATTGTAATAATTTTTCAGAAAAAAAAGCTATAAAAAAAGCTCGAAATATGTTGCATTTCTTCTACTATTAAACTGTAATATGTATTATACTATTAATATCATATATCAACATTTCTCAATCTTTTGAACACTGCAGTTTAAATTTGTAGCTTGACTTTAAAAACACTTTCACAGAAAATGTTTTACGAATTAATCATTTTTTTCACTTGGCTTAACATAACAGCTTTCATTTTAGGTCCTATTATTGGTCTGTGCTATACTATTTTATACATTATTAAAAAATATTTAAATTTCAAATCCAAATTGCAATTAAAAGTTCGAAATTACATCGACATGATTTTGTATGATCTATAATTGAAAAATTATCTCAAAAAATATCGTATGTATCAAAATCAAGAGATTCAAAGCCGAAACTTTCTCTTATTTATAGAATCGCGACATGAATATACAACCTCACGAAATTTCTACTGTATAATCTCTATTTATAATATAAAATAAGAGATACTGAAAAAAACAATTGTTTTGAATTTTGTAAAAACTAACGGACATTCTTTCGAATATCGGACGTTCGTTTTCTTATCATATTACAGGTCGAAAATATATATATACATTGTTTTATTCAATGCACATTTAGGTAGATATAAAACAATAAAATCAAATTCAAGTTTGTTTAAATATTTATTAAATATTTATATTTATACAAATCAAATACCAAAAGATCAAATTTATAATTTAAACTGATATCAAATTGTACATTAAAAATAAAAGAAATATTTGCAAAATTATTTTTTGTGTATTAGGATTTAATTTTCAATATATCCTTTTATAATTCCACATTACCAATTTATTACCTTTATGTAGAAACGATATCGTGACTCTTGGTTCATTTTGACGTAATTTAATAATTGTAAGGACAAGTTCCAATAAAAGTTCTGCAGAGAATACTTCCTTCATTTTTACTTTATACAAAAAATGTCCACGAAATTTCGTGTATTCCTTTGAAGTGTTTGAAAAAATGTTAGATTTATACGTTTATAGTTTTATATGAATGAATAGTAAATTTGGAAATTAAGAAAAGTATTCGATTAATGAAATTTTCGGATAACTCAACAATCACTTTTGTCACATTATACAATTGCAGGTATTCGAATGGTAGAGGTGTGACAAATCCTCAAATTGTCGGAAATCTGAGGAAATACATAGGGTCGGAAGAAGTTCCCAAGTGTTATCAAGATTTCTGAGTGTGTCAGAATTTATGAAAGAATACATAATTCGCAATCTAACTGTGTAACTGTTTCGTTCAATGTCGATGTTCCATTAAGTAATGTCAATGAAAAAAATGGTTTCGATTGTACGAAAAATTCGCTTCGATGTGATCTGGTAGGGACATTAAAATAAATCTATTTAAATATGGAAAATTCTTTATTGATAAAATTCTTTATTGATAGAAATTTATTTATGATTAAAAAATCATTCCATCTATGATTAAATCTATTGATCATAAGTTAACAATGGCAGTACACAAACATTGTCTTGATTTCTGAAAGTTCCATTGATACACCGACAACCACCGATCAAATTCTTATTGCAGATCTGGAAAGATTTATATTAGTGTCAAATACGTAAGCTAATTCAGTGAATCGGAGGTATTCTTCTGTTATTATTTTTATAGTTTCTCTTATTTATTTTTCTTAACCAAATTGCGTTCCGTTCGCGCGCCCAAATTTTTCGCTTTTGTATGTATAAAAGCAAAAATTTCACACTCGAAAGTGAATTATATCTATATTTTATATTTCACAATATATTCATAATATCTTAAACTTCTGTGATATACAATGAGACAAGAAAATATTTTTATGTACTAAATATGAAATATATATAATAACATCATATGTATAATAACAAATATGTCTTTCAGTGTTTTTTGATATATATTCTTGTCTTTTAGTGTTATCCTGACTGTATTATTGTTTTCTATAATCTTTTCCTTCAATACCAATGAAATAAAATGGTATGTTACGATATGTACTATCAAACGTCAATATTTAGACAGTTTTAAATTGTTTTAAATATATGTAAAATATAATTCAACGATATAAATCAAGTGTGTTGGTAATAAATCGAATTCAATTGAAAAGAAAAGAAAATCATTGGATTATAGTAATTCCATAAATATTTTAAAAAATGTATGTAAATTGATGATATTATTATTATAGAAACAGAAATAACTTTATTGCGATTTAATACACTTGAATTTCCTACCAATTTCCTACATTTTGCTTCTTCGTGTAAATTTTTAAGATATACAGCCTCTTCGAATAAATGTTTGAGAGTAATATCTTTTGAAAGAAATAACTTTCGAAATATACTCTCAATTGGACACGTATCTGAATGCTAAGTAAATGAGAACAACTCAAAATAATTTCGAATACTCACTATTTCGTGGCAAATTATTGAAGGCGTAGCTAGAGGACCACAAGCTGGTTCACAGAATTGCCCACAAATGTTTCATTCTTCATTTACTGGACATATTGGTGTGAGCGAACCTAATTTAACACGAACATTTATAAAAATCATAAAGTAAAAATTGCATTACGAAACAGAATATTCTAAGAGTAATAAATATTTTGCATAACAATATACATATAACGTATACATATGTACAATCTAATTGTAAGTAAATCTAATAAATAGAATACATATATATGTACAAGGTGCCCCTGCGTCGATAAATATTACTTCAAATATCACTTCACAAGTGAAGTAAAGATGATTGTACATGAAAAAATAAGTTAAAAATAAAGAATAAAATTTCTTCTTTGTTTTCGAGTAAATCGACTTTGAACATTCTTCAAGTAAGCATGTATTTAACGACGGCGTATATGGATGTCCCTGCGTCAGTAGTATAAGCGAAGAGGTGATTACAATACATGAAAAAATTAGTCGAAAATCATTTCTAAACACATTTTAAATAAACAGAAGTTAATAACTAAAAATTAATAACTAAACAACATTACGAATGATATTAATGCTGTTTGTAAATAACGTGTCATCTGCATCAAGATTTATTCATGTACGCCGTCGTTAATTGCACGCGTATTCGGAAAATATTCAAAATCAATTTACTTAAAAACAAAGCCTCAAATGAAAAAATTTTATTCTTTATTATCGACTTTCATGTAGTACCTCCTCTTCACCTGTACTACCGACGCAGGGACATATATACACACATATTTACACACACACACGCGCGCGCGCGCGCGCGCACGCATGCATATGTATATGTATTATTTTGAATACTCTCATATAATTATAATTCGACTGAGGACATTTATGCAAATTCATATTTCGAAAACATAATTAAAGATGTAAAAAGTTATTTACATGTAAAATATCATAGAAAGCACTATGCTTTGGATATATTTATTATATTTTTCTGTATTATATGCATTCCGTAATTTCTCATAAATATGTAAACATTCGCAATCCATTTAATATTAGTAGAACATAATAAATATTTCAATCGGAACAAATAGTAAATGATTTGCTAAATGACATACTATCGATCGTATAGACTTCGGAACCATCATAAAATTTAAGTCTATATATATATATATATAATAAGCAAATTTATAACAAATATAAAAATCCAATGTCTGAGTTGACACGAATGAAGCATGTTTTAAATGAAGTAAATTAATAAATTTAAGTCGTAATGCAAATAGTCTGAAACAAAGTAGGATACTTACAAATATTGATGAACACAACCGCAAGCAGAAACGCTACGAGACATCGTTGCATTGTTGGTTTTTATTGAGGATGATTGATTGCACGATTTGTATGTTTGAGCACGTTGTTACTTTTAATGTTAGGAAACCGATATTCGCAATTTTTATACTCCAGTTTTCAGAGAAAGTACGTATTTTTTCGTGCCCGTGTACTATTTGAAGATAACGTACAGGCAAGAGACATGTTTTCTTAACTTGGAAATGATAACTATCTAAGACGTATTTCTTAACAGTTTTTACCTTCCTGATATACGTACCAATAAGTACTGTCATGCTTTACATAAGGAGGAACGCTATATAAATTGTAAATATCAAAGTTCTCTCCAAATTCTTTCTATATAATTTAGGTTTCTAAAGTCATCTAAATTTAAAAATTTATAGTAACATAGAAAACAGGCAAGTTTGGCTTCCACTTGACAGTTTATCTAATTTTCAAATTTATTAAAATAATTTGCTATAAAAACTAAAAATACGCAAATATTTATTATGTAAAATTGTCGTTTAGAGTTTTGAATTACAGATTGTAAGAATAATTCTCTTTGTAATGGAATTACTGTAATGTTTATAACAGACACTGAATGCGTCAAAGAAAGTCGGACTCATTAAGTTTTATAAGACAAAGATGCTTACAAAATATATTAAATTACTGGTTATATAAAACGAGTTAAATTAAGCATTAAATTAAATTAAAGAATATAGAGTGGAGAGCGTAACTGAATCAATAATGGTAAAATTTTAAATTATTATAATTTCGTAAAACAAAATCATACAAAAATCCATTTGGTTTCATTTTGAAGCAAGCACAATTTCTATTTTCACAATCCTGAGATTGTTTTTTTTTAAGATGTTGGTGTGAGAGAAGAATGGTTGGATATTTTCTCATCCAAATATCTATTTTATTTCAAATATCTATTTTATTTAAAACTGTAAAAACTCAAGCGTTTTTAACAACATTGAAAAGATTTTTTCATGATTAGACTCATCAAAATCTTGAAGGTTAAGCTACAAAAATTCAAGAAATTTCGACATTTAATCGTCTGAACATTCAAAGTTCAATAAAATCAGTGAAAAAAAATTATACGCCATATTTCAGAAGGAAAACATCGATCTTTAAGTTAACAATGGGTTACAAAAAATTTGTTATTAAAGACATTTGAATTTTTACAATTTTGGAAAATAGAGGTATGTTCACTTTCCCACTTATACGATGAAGTCTTTAAGAAAGACGAACTCAGATCTATCAAAGTAGAGAAAATGAGAATGTAAATTCGTGTAAAACTCTATCTAAGTTTGAGCAAGTTAAGTCAAGATAATTGTTATATGGTTCTTTTTTACAAAATTACAACTGTTATAATAGTTTAAAATATCGACAATTGTTCATTATATCTATGTTTATTACTTCAGTTATGCTATTCATTATACATATACATGTAGAGTATGATCAAAATTATCACAATATCATGATCACCATAGCGTGATCCTAAATTTCTGGATTGGTCGAGATTTGTCTAAAAGAATTACCACAGATCTAATTTTGAGTTTGAATTACCAACTAATTTTAAGTTTGAATTTCAAGATTTCAATTTTTGTGATTGCATTGTATTCTGTTNTTTAAATAAAGTGGAACAACAATAATTTCACGACCTTTAACGCAATACGTTGATTGACACAATTCGTTATTGTATATAGAAAAGTATCTGTGCTGAAATAGGTTAGGATATATTCTTCTAATGTTCTTTTAATTTATTATTCAGTATGCCCTGAATAAACAATAGGTATATATTTGACATAAGCAGTATTTACTGTCAATGTATTTCTTTTCTTTTGTATCTATCGATATATTAAAAAATGCGATTCCATTACAAAAAATCGGTGTATTTTATATACACACATTTACATTACATTTACATTATATTATATACGTTCAATTGTAATAATAACATCTAATCTTGTTACCATTCTTTTTTCACCTTGAGACATTTTCTTATATCGCAAGCAATTTCGATGTAAATTACTACGATACTCCAATCTGTCTAAATATTTCGTGTTCGATATTTTAGTTGTTACAGAAAAAACCTTTTTCCTTTTTTTATCGTTGGAAATACATTGTTTATTTTGTATTTAACTGCATGTAAAATATAAATATGATGGTAGTAAAGACCTTGAAAAGTAATGTACGTAACTTTAATACGAGAAATACTGAAAATTAAAGCATAAAATTTCAATCAGAAACATTTAAATAAAAAAATAGAAAGTTTTCGTAATACACTTTTGAGTACACAAGCTTTTATTTATATATTTATATATTTATATATTTTATGAAAAATTATTTGAATCTCTAGAAATACACTACTTTGCATCTATAAAATTTCTAATAAAGGTAAAACTTATGTTTAGAGGTGACATTAAGACTTCACATATTCTATCAAGAACGCTCTCCTCAGTGACATTCAAGAGGTTTCAGCCATCACTCGTTTTTTATTAAAAAGCTATTAACAAAAAATGTTTATAGAATATATTAATTATTTTAAGTATCGAGAAGTCTAATATGTCTATTATGCATGTATAAATAGTAAATTATTTTTTAAATAAATGCATCTTTTTCATCGAAAAACTGAGACTAAAAATATGCATATTAGATACAAACATTCATTATGTATATATAAATCTATATATATTTTATTAATTAATATTTGTTTTTTTTTTATATTTTTATTTGTTTCCTCTCTAAAATAATATTTAAAATAATCAATGCAAGCTTCGAATCGTGAAATATTGTTTTAATATAATACGCCTTTGATACAATTTCTAATACGTCTTAAATAATTATTATTTCAATTCATAAATCCCATTCGTGTAAAGTAAATATTTTCAACTTATTACTTGTATGTATCGCTATCAAATAAAATAAATTTTCAAATGAAATTTTATTTCAATAAGAATATTTAATTACTATTTCAAATATTATTTCATTATTTCCAATTTTATTTCAGATATATTTATTCTAAGAAAGAATAGGTGCGACGGTCCGAGCATATAATTTTGTTGGCTCACATATTTACATATGCAGGATTGGAAAAATTTAAATAAAAATTTGAAATAACGAAACATTTTCATTAATTCATTATTTTTATTTTAAAAATAACATAGGAAAAGTAACTTCATATAGTCCAACCAAATAAATGATTTGCAAATCATTTTAATTTAAATTAATTTCTTCAAGTAGAGTAATAAATAATCGCAGTATAAATTGTAGTTTATTCAAGAGAATAAAGAAACTATGGGGAATTTATTTCCAAAAATAAATTTATAATAAATAATAAAATAAAAAATTATTTTATTTGATAATAAAATAGTAAAATAATTTCAAGGAAAACCATCTCTTATTCAAATAAACCAATGCAAAATTATTTCTAAATAACATCAAACCATATAAGATATGTTAAATTATTCAATGATTTTTCAAATATATTTGGTTTTAATAATGCTCAAGTCTGTCTTTATGTGCTATCTCACATTCAATGATGCGATGTATTTGTTTTAATATATCGCGTTATTGCAAAGATAATTTTAAAATCAATGTACATATGTTCAATGATTCGTTCAGTTCTTCCAAGTCGTTTGAAAGCTCGCTTAAAATTGCTCGTTCAGTCTCTTCTATTGTTCATTCTTTTTTTTTTCATAAGGCTGCAGCCTTCTCTTTTAGAAACAGCAGTTCTCAGCGTGTGTTTATGCTTCTCCTACGTGGATTCTATATACTATGTATTACTGAATTTTTTTTCATTATCGACATCGTGAAATATCGCCGACGACCGAAGACCTCGATATGCACGATATTGGAATCGTATACAATATCGCGTGAAAAAGACTGCATGTATCATATCGTGTATTACAATACGAAATCGAACAATTACCGGTACAAATATTATAGAAACATTTCTATGAAAGAAAAGGCTGTCGTCGATTCTTAATTGTCATGCAAAATGCTCCATAAGACAATGTGTATACAAGTATCGCTGTGTGAAAAGTCTGTAAGCCAAATCTTATCTTTCTAGCCAATGAATTAAAAAAAGAAAGAAATGATACCCGAAAACGAAGTTCAATCTACTGATTGTAAATGGAGCATCTTATAGATATTGTGTTATCATCACCGGGCAACAAATTCTATTATAGTGAAAGCGATTGAAATAGTAACGAATACAGTAGAGACTTTCGTATCCGAACTAACAGAGAGACAAAAATGGATAATGAAATTTTCGGGTAATAGAACAATCACTTCTCTTGAATTAAACTTCATTTACTCAAGTACAAATTGACATTTTTTCTTTCAGCATTTAAGGGTCCCATATCTTTTTAGCAGCTAAATCACATAAATTTTTTATTGTAGAATTGTAGCTACGTACAATTATTTTCCTGTTGTGCTTCAAACCATCAGAGTCGTTTTTTAAATGACTCAAATGTTTCAACATGAGAAGGCAAATCCTCATCGTTACTTTCGTCTGCTGCTTCTATTTGTGTAAAATTTATGTTGTCTTCATCACTACTGTAGTCTTTATCGCACTGAAACCATTGCATTACATCATCGCTCTCACAATCATATCCTGGTATTCTACGCAATTTAGTGACAGCTTCTTCAATATCTGCTTCTACTGTTCTTTCTTGTTCACTAATTTCTTCAATTTCATATATTAAAAGTTATCTCCATGCTCTTTTCAATGTTGTATTTTTACTGTTACTCCACGCATTTGCCACCATGTAAAAGCAGTCTTTTGAATTGAATTTTTTATATTGTTCTATCACACCCTCTTCATTCAATTAAAACGTAAAGAGAAGTTTTTAAAGTAAATCTTTTCTATATAGTCGTTTGACGCACTCAATTACTCCTTGATCTAGTGTCTGTACGATTGAAGTTACATTAGGTGGCAAAAACATAACTTTTATAAATTCGTCCTTCTGGTTCAGAATATCACATGTAGAATGCGATCTAACATTGTCTACCAGCAAAGAGTCTTTTCTCTGTGATAATTTTTTAATTGATATTCTTAATTTATTCTGAATTAATAATAAGAATTTATTCTGAATTATTCTGATATTTTGAATTTACCTTTTGGTATAAAAATATTTTCAAAACATTCAACAAAAATGGTACTGTTCATCCAAGCAGGTCATCTGATTTTTATAAACAACTGGAATTACACTCATATTAATATGTTTAAAACAGCGTGGATGTTTGCTTTTTCCGATGATCAGAAATTGATGGCATCCGGTAGCATTCGCAAAAAGAAGTGCAGTAATGCGTTCGTTACTAACTGTGCGACCAGGAGCTGATCTTTCACGACAAGAAACAAACGTTTTCTAGCTTCAGACTGAATTGATATGATTACGTAACCGGTCGAACAGAGGAAAGTATTTATGTACATCTAAATATATTATATCATGTATATAAACATCACTACGAAACGTTGTGCGGATAACAGAACATCCGGATAATAGAACGTCCGTATATTGGGGTATTCGGATAACGGGGGTACGGATACAAGAGTCTCTACTGTAGATAGAATTCAATATACTGTTCGGAAATATTTTTAGTGTCTCAGAAACTAATAAAAACTCGCAACTAATATTTTACATTCTGATTTTCTCTCCTTCTCCTTGATTCTTTCAAAATTTCATTTCATTCGATTTATATAGACTGTAGTGCGGTCATCTATACATCAGAATGAAATGAAACTTTAAAGGAAGGCAGGAGGGGTAGAGGATCCTGAATATAAAATTTTAGCGGATCTTTGTTAATTTTTGAGATTTCAATAAACAAAATTTTGGGAATAATTTACTGAATTTTATAACGAGACTAATACAGTAGTATGTTCACAAAATTGTTCAATAGAAGGAAAGGGCGAAAAAAAATTGTACATCATCTTTTAGAGAGTCTTTTTATAAGAGGGAAGCTTCAATCTTTGAAGAAAGAGGAAGATTCAATCAAGATCATGGTGGAACTAGTCATGAAAAAATTTTTTCAATGTTTTTATATAGTGTAATAATTTATAATAGAAGAGAGGTATCTTCATTTGCTGTGTAACGTATAAAAATATTTTAGAATAAAATGAATGATACATTTTGAAAGTAGAGGCTTCGATCTTTGAAGTGAACTCAGATTTATTGTTCTATGATTTTTATAAAATTGCAACAGTTTAAATATTTAGCGATCCAATGAAATGAAACTAACTCATTTTTTCTTTTATTTTTATCGGAGAACGTGACGAATATGATTGTGTTATGTTACGGATACGCGTGTATGAATGGGATTCAATTTAGTGATATCGACAGTTTTTTGCAAATATTTCGAAAACTATTCATTTCCATGAAAAATAACCTTGATTTTTGGCATCAACGAACTATTACAATTACAATTTGGACCAAAAATATTGTCCGTGTATAACCAAAATAAATAGAATACTCCAGAATCGACTATTACTTCTAATCATTCTATCAACTGAAAGTGATGTAACTAGATGGTTATCGTATGACATAATAAAACAATTTGCACGAAAGTCAGTACTCTCATTTATATTCTTAGAATTACTATTCTTTACTCTTATTCTAGTATTGATATTCTATATAATTTTCCCGTCTCGCTTAAGCAGCCGACTTGAACGAATCTGAACGGACCTGAACGGACTTGAACGGACGAAATTTATGACAAGTGAATTCTTAATTGTGTTTGTGAGTGTTCATTGTGCCTAACCAGGAGTGTGAGTGCGTGAGATCTGTTGAACTAGCTTGCTGGCAAGTTCATCATGACAAATGGCAGAAACAGACAAAATTCTATTTAAAATTATCAAAAGCTATGGCAAATTTACCATAAGTAAAAATGGTGTATACAACGATAAAACGGATGATGATAAAGAATCGAGTGATAGGCGGGAGACTAACACTAACAACAAACGTAAGATAATACCACATAACACACCCGAAGACAACCCAGATATGCAACAGAACAAATAGTTAACCGATATACCCCTTTCCAATACATTTAGTTTTATTAACGCAGAAAATCAATGAAACGACAGAGCCCATGGATGTCACTGTGCCAAAGGTAGTTACACCAAAACCTCCTCCTATTCATGTCGAAGTTCAAATTATTGAATCCTTACATGAACTCCTTAAGAAAACAGCAGATAATAACTATTCACTAAAACAATTAAAAGACAACCATATCAAAATACAAGCATATACAACTGAAATGTATAGTAAAATCGTGTTAGCCCTGAAAGAGAAGAACGTGAACTTCTGTACGTATCAGTTGAAAAAAGATAGAAGTTATAAAGCGATACTGAGAAGTATACATCCGAAAACAAATATTAATGATATTTTCACCGAATTGAAAGATCTCGGCCACTAGGTAAGACAGATCAAAAATATAATTAAACATTGCACCAAGTAACAGCTACAGCTTTTCTTCATCGAATTAGAGCCTGAGAATAATAAGGATATATATAAAATTAATAAGCTCCTTAATACCATCATTACATTTGAATCGCCGAAAACCAAGAGAGATATACCACAATGCATACGTTGCCAAGTTTACGGTCATAAAAAGATCTACTGTTTTAGAAATCCTGCATGCGTAAAATGTGCTGGCACGCGCCTCACCTCAAACTGCCCAACATCAGGCAAAATAAACAAAGTAAAATACTACAACTGTAAGGGAAATCATCCCGCCAACTACAAGGGATGTATAATAAGAAAACAACTACAGCAAAAACTATACCCTACACTTAGAGCCCAAAGAATCACAGATACTGCCACTCCACCAGCTCAGATTAACAATCGAAAGTAACATTAACATTAACACTACACACAGTCACTCGTTCCCACGAACAATTTCCTACGTTGACATAACACAAAACAAAACACAATCTTTTACAGTACATGAACCAACATCAGAAACGTCTGAAATTAAAAAATTACTATTGCAAACTGCAAAAAATGCTGAATCCATCTCTATCATGATAGAACAATCACAACTGTTAAAAGAACAATCAAAACAAATCAACTTATTGATAGAACTACTTATGAACGTGCTCACTAACAAATCAAAATAATGGACAATAATTTAAAAATCGCTATTTGGAACGCGAACGGGCTACATCAAAGATTATCTGAATTAAAAACATTTCTAAGCAGCAATAAAATCGATATAATGCTTGTAGCAGAAACCCATCTAACAGATAAAAACTATACGAAAATACCATTCTACAATATACGCCACTAACACCCAACTGGTAAGGCTCGTGGTCGAACAGCTGTAATCATAAAAAACGACATCAAACATTTCCTACAAACTTCAATAGCACACATGTGTATACAAGCTACTTCAGTAACAATCAACACAACACAATACAAACTCACGCTGGCTGCAGTCTACTGCCCTCCAAAGCAGAAAATCTCTCTACACCAATTCACAAACTTCTTTCAAAGTCTGGGAAACAAATTCATTGCCGGTGGCGACTTCAACGCCAAGAACATTTTATGGGGTTCTAAAACAAACTCACCCAGAGAAAAAACATTAGAATAAACCATACGAACACTATCCCTAGATACACTAACAACCAATGAACCAATTTATTGGCTGCACACGACAAATCACTAGAGCTACTAGACTTCGGTATAATCAAAGAGTTAAATAAAGCCCACTTCCAAGTATATTCCTGTTTCGATCTCATTTCGGATCATTCACCGATTCTACTCGACTATCTTCACCAACTAGTATTCACTCAAAAAATGACAATATTATGCAACAATAGTACTAACTGGCCACACTTTAAAAACTACTTAGAAGACAACATAAACTGCAATATACCACTAACCCCGAACAAATAGAATCAGCTGTGACTAATTTTACTAATCTTATTCAAATGGCAGGATGGATGTCTACTAAATTAGTAAAATGTAAACGACCATTTAACTCATATCCAGATCACATCATTCAAAAAAATTAAGCTCAAACGTAATCTGAAATACAAGTAGCAAAAGCAGAAACCCTTTCAATAAAGACTGAACGCAATCACTAAAGAAGTGAAGCAGCTAATACTGCAACATTGCAATGACAAATTTTACTCATACATCCGTAACCTTTCTCCCAACGAAGATACGAACTATTCACTATGGAAAGCCACCAAACAGTTCGAAAGACCTACCACACTGTCTCCCGCTATCAAGAAGCCTGACGGGCAAGAAATATCTTCGAAAAAGCTACAATCTTTGCCGAACACTTATACAATACCTTCCAATCTAACGACAAACACAATAGCACAAGATCTACAGTCCTGATAAGTACCGACTACAATCAAGAAATCTCAAGAACCACCATCAAAGAAGTTAAAAATCTTATTGCTAACATCTCAACTAAAAAAAACCCCAGACTTAATTAATGGAAAAATCATCAAAGAACTCCCACCTAAATCTGTCAGAATGTTAACCATAATTTTTAATGCTATACTAGAAACCCAATACTTCCCCATTAATTGGAAAATAGCACAGATTATCCTGCTACATAAACCCAATACAAATCTACACCTGCCATCATTCTATAGACCTATCTCTCTGCTACCCACACTATCGAAAATATTGGAAAGAATAATACTAACGAGAATGAAAAAGATAACTACAGAGCAAAACTTAATACCGTCACATCAATTTGGTTTTAGAAACAAACACGCAACAATAGAGCAGATACACAGACTTACAAACAAGATTACCCATGCTCTCGAACACAAGCAATACTGTACGGCTCTTTTTCTAGATATAGAAAAGGCATTTGACAAAGTCTGGCACGAGAGTCTATTACACAAAATTGGTCAAAAATTTCCTAGACCTTACTATAAACTCATCAAAACCTACTTAAAGCAAAGAACCTTTTTCGTTAAGCATAAAAATGAGTATTCTGACATCTATGACATAGAAGCAGATGTCCCACAGGATAGTGTTTTTGGCCCATTCTTGCAAACAATATGTACATCAGATATTCAAACCACGAGCGAAACCGATACATTTACATTCGCAGACGATATAGCTATATTATCCGCCCACAATGACCCAACAGCAGAGATAAATATCTTACAAAAACACATCGAAAAACTAGAATGGCTACACCGATTGAAAATAAAAGTAAACACGGACAAGTAAGCACATTACTTTTACCTAAAAGAAAGGTACTGTTTCTAATATAAAACTTAACAACATTCCCGTACCACAAACAAACAAATCGGTTAAATATCTGGGATTACACTTGGACTCAAAATTAACATAGAAACAACATATACGCCGTAAAATCGACTAAATTCGTATTAAGAGGAAAAACATGTACTGGCTTACGCCTAAAAAATTGAAACTAAGTCTTAACAATAAACTTTTAATATACAAAACAATTATAAAACCTATCTGGACCTACGGCATCGAGATTTGGTGTATGGCTGCCAAAAGCCACATTGCTAAACTTGAGGCAATACAATCTATAATCCTTAGAACAGTAACCAATACTCAATGGTATGTTCGAAATGACGAAATCAGGAAGGGCCTCAAAATTAAAACAGTTACCGACGAAATCACCAGCCGCTGCGACAGATATAAAAAAAGAATAAACAATCACCCCAACGACTCAGCAAAAAAATTATATGTAACTAGTCTACCTCGCAGACTGCGTAGGAAGCATCCAAAGAATCTATCCTAATGACACCAAGTCTCAACAGATGTTCTCCATAGGGATAATATCTACGTGCTAAAAAACCACACCCGATACTATAATTCATAGAATGTCTTTGCTGAACAAATTGTGAAGGCTCTTGGAGATAAAAAAAAAAATGTCTATAATTTTCCATTATACTCCTTATATAGGAACTGATATAAAGGATATTTTAATGACGTTGTTAAATAAAGTTAAAAATTTCATTTAATTGGGAAATTGATGGAAAGAGAAGCCTTAATAGTACGGTGACAGGAAAGATTAAAACTCGCTACACTCTCTATATTCTCTTTTAACTTCGCTACTTTTCCCTCTAGACCTGAACACTCTCGCGACTCGTTGCTTTCTAAGTCTTTACACCTTCACGACTCGCTATTCTCTGACTAAAAATCTTGTCTGCTCGAAATATTTCCAGGTCGCAGGCCTAATTTTGCTAAACAAATGACACTTAGCAGGCGACGATTGTTGGGCATTGGAGAAAGTTCCAGGTCCTTTCCCAGAATTCCCCATCCCACATTTACATATATTAATATACTTATATTATTATTTGCTTTACCTCGTCTAAAAATAGAAGATCCCAATATATTGTAATGTAATATTATTAACTATCAGCTTCAGGTTCTGCAAGGATTGTATCCAGTGGTCGTAGATCGAACGAGGTCAAAAGCATTGTCTATCCTAGACGGTATTGAAGTACTTACATATAAATATATATGGAGTAAACATTGAATACATGCTCGAGGTCAAAATCTAAAGTAACTACTTATCGAGAAATGGTGTAGATGAAGATTCCTAATGTAGATACGGTTTACGTTCGAACTATGTTCGAGCAGAATAGAGTGAATAAAAGAAAAAATGCGAGTATCGAAATAATTAAGCAAAACATGAGACTAATACAACAATAAAACCTTTTTATTTTTATTTCTTACTTTAATAAAATTTACAAATGCAACCAATCTAACATAATTTTTACAATGTGTGAATCTTTCTTGATTGAAGTAAGATCAAATAGGTATGATATAATTTAGAGCATGTTTGCTTCTTTTTTTTATTCCATGAACACACTGGTCAGAGTTTAGTAAAAAAAATGTTTATAACAATTATAGGTGTAATGTCTGTTCTTAATTAGAAAATATGTCAATCCTGGATTCATATTATCACAAATATGTTAATATAAGTTTAATTTAGAACAAAAAATCAAGAATACAAAAATTTCATTACTGAATTAGTGTTAATATTTTGTTCACATACATAAAATGCTCAAGTTACATTACTAGACCAATTTTGTCCGCGATGTATCAAATGGAATACTCCCACCAGTAACAAAATTGACTACCAGATACTTATCCAGCTCAAATTTGTAAGTCAGAAGTTCATTCTGTTTCCCGCACCTTGCACGCATCACAAAATGCTTGCTGCGCACATACATATGTAGAGAGAAAACATTGAAAGAAATAGGGATTTAATTGGTAGTTTTGAATATGTAGAATATGTAGATTTTGAATATGTAGAATATAGTTGTAAGCACAAAGTTATTAGCCGAAAATGTAAAATTTGTGTAGTAGAATGTGATACTGAATGAAAGAGAGAGTCATTGTTTCTCTTCCTACTACAATGACATGCAATTCATCAATTGCTTTATCTCACTGTTTCTCACTAATCGTCTCACTAATCACTTTTAACGTATCTCATTTGCATTCTTTGATTCGTGTAACCTACAGAACCACAATAATAGTACTCGATCAGTGATCAAAGTACATGCGTATTTTTATTAGTTTTTATGAGAATCAATCGTAGCAAACTAACCTTTCCTTATCTATCTACAGTCACGCTCCGCGCTTCTCTACGTCAAGCCTAGAAATTATCCAACCAGCATTTCAACCTTCAATCCGTGTCTCTACAACTTTCATGCCGAGCTTGTGGTTAATATAGAATTTTTGCTATAACTTTGATTTACAATTTACCTTTTTCCGCTTTATACGATTTATAGGTGTTCTAAAGGGCTATTTTAAACTTAATACACTAGCTTCATTGCTGATGATATGACTCCTGAAGCATTCTTCTAACAATAAGCCGCGTTCTATATGTGGTAGTCACCTTTGGATGTCTTATAAGCTCAAAAAAAGAATATTCGTTGTCATCCTAGGTAGCTAGATATTTAAAAGTTCACCTAAAAGTTATTTAATGATTTTAACACATGTTTGAATTTGTGATGCAAAGTCATCCAAAAAAATAGATCTACAGGTTTCAAAGTAAAAGCTTTATGATTTAAAACGAGACTAAGAGGATCGCAGGATTGGGCAAATTTTATTTGGAATAAAAATGAAAATAATAATTTGAAATAACTTATGTAAAGAGTTGCCTAGGATCTAAATCAAATAAATCAATTGAAAATAATCCTTATTTGAATGAATACATAAATGAAAAGAAATAACAAATAATCATATATGAGAGAATTCGTAGGAAACGTGGAGTCTAAAGATTCAATAAAGGTAACAGCTGTTTTTAAAAATGTATGTATTTCTCAAAGGTCGCTAACTGCTCGTTGCCACCCCGCGAACTTGGCCGTTAAGCGATACAATTTTTGCTTTTATTGTCAGGGCGATGCAATTTTTGTCTTAGGCTGACGGTTGGTGACCTGACGAACGCGTTAGGTTCGAATTCAACGTGTTTTCGCTTACACATAGTAGAAGGTGAAATTTATACAATAGAAAAAAAAAACTATTTGAATAAATGTTGTTTGTAGAAACAAATACAAAATACAAATGAAATCAAAATTTATTTTATTTAGTCATCAAATAATGAAATAAATAAAAAACGAACATTTACTTGAAGAACTAAATTCACATTACATTATTTCAAGATAATACCGAGTCGAATGAGATGATATACTATTTAAATAATCATTTTTCAAATATTTCATTCAAATAATACGCAATTCTGGTGGGTACGACTATTTTTTATGAATTTTTTATGTCGGCTTAAACTGTGGACAATTTCTC